>NW_010170038.1:94459-116732 GCF_000695765.1 Mesitornis unicolor
CAGGTGACCGAGAAACAGATCACAGGATTAATAGTATGGTCCACAGCACTTGCTCCTTGGTGCCACTTGACATTGGCAGGCACTTTGGAGCCAGGCAGGATCAGCAGGCAGAAGTAAAGACAAGGGGGAGAGGCAGCACAGCCTGTGGTACTGTTGCACTCTGACTGGGGATGGCTGGCTCATCTGAGCAGCACATGGGAAGTGAGTTCCTGCTCCCTGTGTCTGAGATCCTGATGAGATGCTGGCGTCTGACACCGAAACCCGAGAGAACGGAGACAGGTCACTGGCTTGGTGCCATGGGGAGCTCTGCCATGCAATGCAGACCGCAGCAGGGGGGAAGAATAGTATGTCAAGTGCAAAGCAGCAAGAATATTTCTTCAACCTAAGGGCGGATGCAGGTGCGTAACACATTTGCTGCCAGAAACAGCTTTATTAGCATGAAAGAATTTGCTGGAGTTCATGGAGAGCATCAGACAGCCATAAGCCTGACCTGGCTGTAGTCAGCGTGTACATGCTGGAACAAGGAGTCTGGCAGCCACACAGTCCACATCCCCTGTGACCAGGAACATGTATGTGACATCAAATGGTCGTAGCAGGGACGGGGTGGTCACAAGGCCCTGGAACCCATCCTCCTTGTGTAAAGCTATTCCTGGAAAGGAGGCAGGAAAATTTCTGTGCTTATGCCAATAAGATATATCTCCACTAAGGGACTTTGTCCCATACATGAACCAAAAAAGCTACGTGTGCAGTAGCACAGTGGAAAGGGTGACTCCAACACAGATGCTGAATCAATATAGTGTGGAGCTGAAAAATCTTCTCTCCACCATACGCTTTCCTCTAGAAAACTTCTCCTGTCCCTAAAGTAGGGGCTGTTGCAGGAGCTTTATAGGCTCACTGTGTGTGAATTACGTATATCACCACGTTATGTTGGGACTGCAGCCAAGGGCATACTCAGTACCCAGAGTAGCAAAGGTGCAGATGCAGATTTCACCACAAGCATCCCAACACACTGAGCCTTATGATGAAGCTCCACTGTTATTGGCATCTGAACTTGCTTGTTCATCTCAGCTTGCACATCTTCACTGGACCATAGGCACAACCAGGAAACCTACATCAGGCCCCAAGTCTGACCAGTACAGGCCTAAGGATGGTCCCTAGTGCACTGACACAGGGGGATAAGGAAGATAGAGCAAAGGGTCAGTGCTCCTAGTGGATCAACATCTATTACACTTACCTAAAAACCAGTAGCTAGGCACAACATATGTGCAAACCCTCCCTCCTCCACTACTTTGCCCTACATAAAAAAGTCTGGAGATTACTCCAGTCCCACTCAGACTGACAGTGGCAGGGGGCATAGACAGAGATTTTAATCCTAAAGCCAAGCCTGTTGTCACTGGCAGGAATTCTTCTTGTGTTGGACAGGCAATCCTAGACCTTAATTAACTAGGTTGCTCTTCCCACAAAGCCAGGCAGACTGGACTGGAGTCTGACAAAGCAAGTTGCTCAAGCTAGGGATCACCTGGCTGTGACTTCATCTAGATGACGATGTATGCTTTTGTGACCCTCTCTGAAAGGCTGAAAACCCAAGCAAGCTCTCAGAGGTAAAGTGACAATTTGTAAAGAGCGTGGTGAGAGAAGTTCTCCTCCCTCTCTAGTCTGCGCTGGTGAGACCACATCTGGAACATTGTATCCTGTTCTGGGCCCCTCAGTTCAAGAAGGACAGGGAATTGCTTGAAAGAGTCCAGCGCAGAGCCACAAAGATGACTGAGGGAGTGGAGCATCTCCCTTATGAGGACCAACTGAGGGAGCTGAGTCTCTTCAGCCTGGAGAAGAGGAGACTGAGGGGTGACCTCATTAATGTTTACAAATTTGTAAAGGGTGAGTGTCAGGAGGAAGGAGCCAGGCTTTTCTCTGTGTTTTCCAATGATAGGACAAGGGGCAGTGGGTGGAAGCTGGAGCACAGGAGGTTCAACCTGAACATGAGGAAAAACTTCTTTACTGTGAGGGTGACAGAGCACTGGCCCAGGCTGCCCAGAGAGGTTGTGGAATCTCTTTCTCTGGAGACATTCAAAACCCATTTGGACGCATTCCTGTGTGACCTGGACTAGGTGATCCCACTCTGGCAGGAGGGTTGGACTGGATGATCTTTCGAGGTCCCTTCCAACTCCTAATATTCTGTTATTCTATGTGATTCTGTGCAAGTTAAACAATTATAGCAGAAGCTCAGTTTTTGTTTAAAAATATATAAAGGAAGATTCACCCTTCAAGTCTGAAAAGTCTAATGAAGAACTTACAGAATTCAGAAAACAAAGAAAAGTCCTGAGGATATTTATTACCTTCTGAAAATCTTAAATTCTGAAGTCACCCATGAGTGTGGCACACTTGTGACTGGTGATACTGTATCTATCTCTTCATTTTAAGTGTCAAACCTATTCTGAGCATCTGGCCATTTTTTCCCTAAATTGCCAGGAGCTTGTAACTGCTGCCATGCTGAGAATTGATTCCTCTTAAAATCTCCAGTTCTGCATAATGAAAACAGGATAACACTGGAATCCATGAAACGAGGTTTGCAAGGTTTATAAACCTATTATTTAGGACTGTTATTCTTTGTGACTGTTAGTCTATTTACTTAATTAAATAGGCCTGCAGTCTTTAGCTCACTTAACCTTACTCTGACACACTGTAGTGCTGAGTTCTATTGCTTCCTCAAAGCAATAACCTTGCTGGTTTTACTATTCAAACAGCAGTGCTCTGTCTCGTATGGGTTTTCATGTGGGATTCATCCCTGCCTTTAAGGCTTTACAGAAATGGGCTACCAGGGAGTGCTCACTGGAATCGTGTGCCTTTTCAATGGCTTCATTTAGGCTATGCTAAGGAAAGCATTTCTGGAATAATCAGAATTACACAGCATGTACAACACAGAACTAGGCAAGAAGATATTTTCAAAGGCACTAAAGGCCAGCCAGGGGCCTAAAACTTTCCCAGAGAAATGTCATTGACAATTAAAAGTCTGACAGACACAGCAGCCATTGTTCTCTTCAGTCCTACCTTAAATTGTATTCTAATTTTCTACTTTAGAAGTTAAAAGTATGGCAAAAGTCTGTTCCCTTGTGAGTCACACTTTAGGTTCAACTAAAGCAATTTTTCTATTATTCTCCAGATGGAAATACTTGTCACTGTTTACTTCTAAAAATAGATACACCCACCACAGTCTTTCTGGGAGCAAGTACACAAAAATGGTTAATGTGATGAACTGATCCTCAAGTCAGAGGTCAAGTGCACAAATGGGATAAACTGAAGACTAAAGACTAGTTCTCAGAGTCAATTGGGAATTGATATGTTAACAAACTTATCTTTTTAGGTACCATAAGGAAGGACAGAAGAGATTTCCTCACTGATGTATGTTAGAGGGTAAACTCAAACTGAGCCTCAAAAGCTCCCTGACACTGAGACTTAAACCTAAAAATTAAGAAGTCAGACTTGCAGTTCAGATTTTAAGGACTGTCTCCCTTTGTGTATCCTTACACTTTTTATGAAACAAAAGGGGCCTCCAGTGTTGAGCAAGAGTCTTTGCCAGGTTCTATGGTAAACACATAGGTTTATCATGGACATTTATCACAAAGCAGTCAAGTCTGATACATCCTAAAGTTTGAAGAATAACCTAGAATCCATTATCTTTTCCCCAGCTGAAACACAGAAGCCAAAGGCAAACTGCAGCTGTGTGAATTTCCACTGTAGCTCACCTAGAGCTGGTGGTCTTGGCATGACACATCTGCTAAATTCCTGCTATTCCCAACGCATAATACCTCCCTTCATTGAGTCTTCATTCCCCAGAGAGGGAACTATATTATTTATAACAACTATTGGTGTCAGAATTGTACTAATGTCCAGAGGCACCAGAGGAAGAGAAAGCAAGAAGATAATACAGCATTTGATGAAAATAATAGAAGAGTTGAATCTTAAGCTGCATCAAAGCCTCAATGGAAAGGAAAGATAGACTGCAGGAGCCGCAGCTGCACTTCCACAGCAGCTGTTGGGAGGCACAGAATTACTCCAAATATCATTAAATGTACTTGAATGAAACAGAAACTGAACTCCATCAAAAACTGAGCTGAAAAGAGAGCAAGCTTTAGATCTTCTTAATGCCCCACTGGTCCAAATTACATGGGGTAAAGCTTCTTGTAAAAATGACTGTCAGGAATTTCACTCTTGAGTAAGGCATATTGTGCAATTTCAGCGTGTCAGAACAAGATGTAGCAGGGGCAAGTTCAGTGGTTTTCTCTCTGTTTAGATTCAGAGGAAGTTGGAGATCATTGCTTTAATTAACTATGTGACAACTCTGAGCTATCAGGTAACTCAGCTCTTCCTTGGTCTCATTATTGTAAAAAAACACTGGGTTACTGGACAGTTACTGCTGACATCATCGCAAAAAGCTGTGTTTGGCTATTCTTACCCTCAAGAGCTCTGGAGAGTCTGAACCTCTATGAATATGTATGCTGTGGTTTCTTTTCCTCCTTATGCATTACTCAGAGAAGCCCTTCAGGGCCCTGCAACTGGAAGGCAATGAACCTGGCACTCACACCTATAAGACTTACTGACAGCAGGGGTATTGCAGAGAGCATGGCCTGAGCTGCTGAGTTTCAGTCCCCACAGAGGCACCACCGGAAGGAGACAGCCCAGTTCATCTCTGTCTGCACTTTAGCACAGCATTTCCCAGTTTCTTTGGAGAAAAATATCAAGTGTGAGCAATCACATCATGTTTGTGGGAGCTTTGCCGATGTAACCTGGTGATCACCTTTGTAGCTCAGCTATTGCCATGCAGTAGAAACACGGAGCGGGAACCTACACAGCCAATTTAAGGCATCAGTTACAGAGCCTAATGTAGGAATAGGATGGTTGTAAAAGGGCTGGATTACCTGTTCACCAGATAGGCAGCCAGCCCAAACCCCTACTCACACCAGCCTCTGTACAATTCAGGGTCATTCTCGCCCTTATCACAATCAAGGCAGTCACATCCACACTGACAAATCACCTCATTTGCACAGACACCAGTCAATTTGTTACCTTGGGTATCCTGAAAAAGATGTTAACCTGAGTGACATTTAAACTATTTGCTTTTGCTCAGTTCGCAGCTCTAAAAGTGCCAATTAAAAGGACAGCAGGACATTAAAAAATCTTCTTTTAGGCTAGTTGCAGTAAGAATTTGCAATTAGTTATTAAAGCTTTCCAAATGGCTGCTTGAAATTATTTTCCAACAGAATGCCAGAAGCTTCTTGAAATGACTAAATAAGTCATAGATGACCAGGACATTAACATCACACACAGGTACATTTTGTACCTAAGTCTTTTTGGGTTTCCTTTGCATTTAAATTTCAATTCCATTATACCTTTGTATACATTTTAATGGCTACATAGATTTTCTAACAGCTTTCTCTGAGTCATGAGGTGGAGGTTAAATACACAAATGTGCTTCAAACAACCATGTTGTAATAGAACATAGCGATGAAAAAGACCTATTAGTTAGCCTACTCCATTTTTCTGGCCACTATAAAATTGTTCCCTAAAGTGTATTTTGCAATATTTTGTCCAGACTGCTTTTATTTGACCAAAGAGCTGAGGAGCTGACCACTGCTACTCTTGGGACATTTTACCGCAGCTTAATGAACTTCATATTTGGGAAGTATTTTTCCAGACATTCGGTCTTGTAGGTTTTCTTTTTTATAATGCCTGTTTATAACATATCTCCCATAACTAATTGAAAAGTTTACCTAAATTATACTCTTACTAAATGTGAAAAGCATTCCAACCTGGATAACCAGCAAGTTTCCTCCTGCCACAGACTTGCCAAAAATTACATTTTCCTTCTCAGTGACTGGTCTATATAAAAGATAAGAATCTATTGTTACTACCAATTTTTGAGCAATCCTTTGGGCTGAGAGTGCATTCGTTTTCCATTTATATATCTCATGGCCAGAAACTCCAAAAAACTTTCAGGCACCTGAAGTTGTGTTTAGGTAGAATGCACTCAGAAAAGTAAGTCCTAAATGGAAATCCTGAAAGCTTCTGGCTCAGCTGCTGTGTAAATCTGAAGCCACAATCTTTGCAGCATATCTCTTTGAGACTAAAATCTCAAATCAAATCAAATCAAATCTGAGAAAATCTTAAAACAGATCTGTCAATTTAATTTTAAGTCTGAATTTTCTGAAAATTGAAGGAAGTTTGCATTTAGGATTTTAGTTCATATTTATCTGTAAAGCTAGGAAAAGTTTTATACTTTTACTATGTTTTCAATAAGGAAGCATCTGTATTTCTTAAACTCTCACCTTCAGTAGCTCTGACACTTCAGTTCTGGTACAGTCAAAACGGTAGATAAGGGCAGGAGTGAGTGGGGACAGTCCCTTCCACTTTGACAAGATTTGTTATGTGGTATTCTCCAGGAGAGTACATGTTTTAATCCAACAGTGCATGAAAGAATATAAAGATATATATGAATTAATGTGTATATATATATATAAAAGTATATGCAAAAAGCTGAACCAAACAAAATTATCACTGAGCCTCAGGAAACTGACATAAAAGAAATAAAAATGTGCCTGAGTGTTATGTTATCCTAGAGCCCCCATAACTGTTGGTGCTGCTGCCTGTGTGTACCCATCCCGATTAAAGGTTTTGCTTAATCCCAGATCAAGCACCATGTTTTTCCTCAAGCTTTTACTTTCCAAATTGCAAGATTATATTGAGCTACAGCTACAATTCAGGTGCTTTAAAATGGCAGGCATTCTGCAGCATTTTCTCTTTGCAGCTTGTACTTTACTTGTTCCTTTTAATTTACTCACTTTTCTCCCTGTGTCACTGTGATAATACTCTCTTGGTATTTTTTAATCTTTTTTTGGAATTTGGATCTTACTTTCCCTTCAGTACACACTGACTTGTCTATAATTGATATTTTAGTAGCACCATGTACAAGCTGGCTCCTGAGCTATGTTTAATCATTGCAATAATTTATCTTAGGTAGAGAAGTTAAAGTAAGTTTAACTCATTTATGCTTTTGGGAAGAGACCACTTGCATCTAAAAGATTTAGACAATACTTCCAATGGGTGTCTTTCTACAACAGTATAATTTTTACATTGTTTCTTTGCATCCTAAGGCACACAGTAAAATCATATTACTCTGGAGCATGAAGTACCCACAAGAGTTTGTACTTGTGCTGGTGTTGAGTTTGCTTTGATTTTTTTTTTCTTTTATTAGAAATAGGATTTAAGCATGGGAATTCCACACAGGACCACACCTGAGTCCTGTGGAAGAGCTGTAAGAACTGATGGCAACTGAATTGGGATAAATAAGTGATGCAGAAATCTCAGCTGTGGAAACATCTTGAAACTGAAGTCTGTTGGACTCCACATTACAGAACTGTGTGCTAAGCTGATCCTGTCTACACTGCAACCTGGGATAGGCAGGGAAGAGACAGAGCTGTGGATTTGTACACTAACATCTCCTGAAGCTGGTCCCAAAGCATCAGTATCAAAGGCAGTACTGCTGATTTCAGGCTACATTAGAAGATATGGGCTTTTACCTGAGCTGTGCTGGAAGGAAGATCAGCATCCCCTGCACAGATGACTTCTGGGCAGAGAGGGAGCAGCAGTCACTGACGGTTTGCTCCACAGCAAGCAGTAGAGAACACATTCCTTCTCAAGAATTTTGTTCTCTAGCTTGCTGTCTGCATGAGTACCAGTGTCCTTAAGAACCCTTAACCTCTGACAAAAAGGAGAAAGGTTACACAGTGAGTCCTCCTTTTTAATTTTTATTAGACTTACTCATAGATGGAGAAAACAGATGTCTGTATATGGTGTCGAGTCTTACATGCCTGGAAGCTTATCTGTATTTTTAGCTGCATCTAGTAGTATAACCACTCTCCCTAGACCTTTCACCTTTTACATCCTTAGACCTTCATGGCTATAGCACTGCTGCTACACCAACAGTGCTGTTATTGTCATTGCCAGATCACATTTAAGGCAGCTGGAAAATAAGATCCACATGGAGCTCCCAAGCACTGTGAAGACTATCACTGCTTCTAATCATGTTACATGTGAAACAACTGGAAAGGGCAAGAAATCATACTAATCTCATGACTCGTGTGCCACTTTTAATTACTGAAGGTGTCTTTAAAAGCAGATCAGCTGTGTAGGTAGATGAAGAAAGAGTTTACAGTGCTAAACAGACTGGCCCTTTCTGCCTCTCCTGACAGAGAGGGAAGTCAAATGGAGGATGCCTGCATCGCCCAGTGGCCCTGCATGCCTGGTTTCTGAGTACCTTTTGGCACTGGGGGAGCAGGAATGGTGGCAGGGAGAGGGGTTGTTGGCTGCTGCTTAACCCTGCTCTCCCTAGTGCTGCCTACCCTGATCTTGCTCAGATAACAGTGCCACAGGGTTCCTACAGATTCACTTGCTCCAGTGGTGGGTATTAAATTTCAGATGAATAGGTTGAGTTGGGACATGAGTTCGATTTGGCTCACACCTCCTTCTGCAGATCACCCTGTGACCCTGAATGCTGAAAGACTTGCCTTTGTCAGCAAATGCTTATTTTGAAGATGTCCCTGTCACTGCAAAGTATTGCTTAATTCATCCTTTCAAAAGGGAAAAATATTTAGAGCAAAGTTGAAATGCAATAAAAAGCTTGTGCAGATGAAAACTGGCTCTTCTTTCAGCTGTCCTCAGCTCAGCTTAACTCTGCCTCGGGGGCTGTCAACAGCTCCCAAAAACTTAATGCTGTAACTCAGGGGAAGTCCAAGGGAAGCTGACTTACACAGAAGACGATGCAGGGGATTTTCTTGTTAAAGAAAACATGTCCTCACTGGTGCAGGGTGAGAATGCAACTGAAGGGCTACCTCACAGCTCGGCATGTAGGCTTTGGGCAAGGGTGGAGAAAATCTTCAGGGGACGTGGCATCTCTATCTCTCTCAGCTCGGGAAATATTTGGCTCTTGAAATGATGACTTTGACGTGAGGTTTTTGCGATTCTTGTGCACCCATATGTCCCACTTCCTTTTGAGCAATCAAGGAAAGTTACTTCTTTGTGCTGCTATCCGGGTATTTTGCAGAGGAAATGGAAGTACCTGTTGTGACATAGCAGCTCATGAGGAATGTGATTTATGCCTCATTTTGCCTAAAATGTTCACAGATAGCAAATGTTTTTATTGATTAATCACTTCCATCATTTCTTAATATAAGCAAACAGAGCTGCCCAAAGGAGTGTTTTGGCAGAGGCATTAGCCCTTGATTTTTCCTCCTTAAGATTCACTATCATTTTGGGAAGATGCTGCAGCTGAGTACATGAACTGCTACCCAATCAGTTAGTACATAACTACATGGACAAGTACATTAAGTTCCTTGTTTTCCATTTTTTTTCCTTCATTTCCCACCTCAGTGGAACATTATGCCTTATTTCACCTTCAAAAGATTGTCAAGGAATCTCACAGAGCAGTTCCAGTTTGCCAGAATAAATCCCATACATCCGAATAACACACAGCCAGGAAGTGTGAGGGGTTCTCATTGACTTTCAAAGAGAGATTTCCATAAGCTTAAATCCTCACTAAAAATCTTGCATTCGAACATGCCTTGGAGCATGGA
This sequence comes from Mesitornis unicolor, assembly GCF_000695765.1. Lineage (NCBI taxonomy): Eukaryota > Metazoa > Chordata > Aves > Mesitornithiformes > Mesitornithidae > Mesitornis > Mesitornis unicolor. The sequence continues at coordinate 104,086 of NW_010170038.1, forward strand.
CCTCCACTATTGACCCATCCATTTCTTCCCAACATAATTTCAAGGAGATTTTACTAAGAACGGGGCACAGATGCACATCTCTGTAGCCTTCCAGAGTTATAGCAGCCATGTTTAGATTTACTGATTAAGAAATCCTGAATTTTACAGCTTCTTTGGAAGTACCTGAGCTGAAGGTAAAAAAGTAAATAAAAAACCACAACAGACCCCCACCAAAACAGAGCCTAAAACCCAATATTGTCCAGTAGCTAACCAGCAGTCTACATTAATCCATCTTCTGATATTGAGTCACTAGCTACTACCATTTTTTTTGCCTGCTTAGTACCTATATCTTCCATTCTAGAGAATTAGTGCAGAGCAGTACCTTCAGTGTCTTTCTTTGCATAGTGCAATGAAGGCTTCAGAGGCAAAATGCCACATGAATGCAACATTATTATTAAAGATTATCTGGATTTCTTTGTTATTAATCATTCATAAAAACCTAACTTCTGGAAAACATCTGTCTACACGAACTTCAACTCATAATAAAACTGGTTCTGTACCCTTCAATAAAGCAGAAGCCCTGCTGACCAACTGAACTGACTCATTCAAAACACAGGTCTACATCAAGTCATTAGGAGTTTACATCATGTAGGCCCTCCATTTCTCTCTGGGACAAGAGAGTAGAAAAGAATCCACTTAACTAAACCAGAACAGCTCCTGTAAACAACTGCTGTCCTTGTTTAAGTTAAAGCCATTTGCACTTTTATATACAAGATTGAAAATTGATTCAAATTCCAACAAATGCCCGACTCTCTTGTATTCATACATAAATTCTTTGGAATTAGCCAATCTGGCTCCTTCTAAGGGAAAGATGCAGGTCTAAAATTCATGCACTATGTTACGGCAGCAAGTGACTCTTTATGACTGAAAACAGAGGTTTGTAATGGAAACTGCAATTCATTCTTAACTATGCCAGTGTGAGCATGCTGTTCTAATATGCATGGTAAAATGTTATAAAATAACATGACTGCAAAGTTTACTGCAGCAACTGTGCATTAACAAGCAATAAAGCACACATCATTTATAGCAAATTCAGTCAGTTATAAATTTCAGCACTTACTGCTATTTTATAGTACCTATAATGAACACAGAGCTGTGATTTGCATTCAGATTATGCACATAAGAAGCAATTCAGGAAGCCATGCAGTGCTTTCATGAACACAAAACATGGTTCTTTGCCAACTGCTGTGTAGAAATTGTACAAAGGGATGAGGCAGAGTTCCTCCAACACTCTCAGTTAAACATAATTCCTCTTTCTCTTAACAGAATGCCTTGTACCCCTTCACATTCATAATGGTTACACTGCAGTTGCTGCAGGAACAGCTCGTCCTTCTTGCAATGAAGATCAACACAAGTGAATAGAGATCTGTAGAACTGCTAACAAAAGGAAGGGCTGTGTCAAGCTACGGAGAATGTATTAAACAAGATCCAAGCACACTCATTGACTCTTCAAGTCTTAATCTCCTTTTTCTCTCCCTGTTTACAAACTTACAATTTCTTCAGCTAGAGGCTAGTGTTGATACCTGGCTTCGGATCACTGTCTTGCAGATGAAGGCATCCCATTCAAGTTCAGCTGTGGATGAGACAGTCCTCCAGCTCTGAGTCCACCACAGAACATCAGTTCACTGCAATTTTTCAGGAAATAAAGAGGTTTTTTGGACTACACGTTTTTTAGTTTCTGGAACCAAGTGCTCAACACAGCTGTCTCCTAACGTCATCACATGTGGAGACTTAAACACAAACCAGCTCCTGCTGCTTCTCTCCTGCTCCCCAGGACACACATGCAATTCTCCACATGTGAGGAGCCTGCCAAGAGGCGCTGCACTCTGAGCAGCTGTTGTCCACATAATTAGCAGAAAAATAGCAAACTATAGTCACGGTCTCCAAGAAACAAACTGCACTTCCTTTTGTAAGATTAAGTTCTGAAGTCCATTCTTCTGATGAATTTCAGTCTAATTCCAAATGCTCAGGCACTAAACACTCTGTGTACTTGTGCTGGATCTGGCTGGAATGGAGTTAATTTTTATTTATAGCAGTCCATATGGTGCTGTGCTTTGGATCTGTGACTAAAACAGTGTTGATAGTGCGCCAATGCTGAACAGTGCTTACACAGCAATAAGGCCTTCTCTGTCATTTTGCCGCCACCGGTAATAAGGCTACGGGGTGGGCAAGAATCTGTAAGGAGACACAGCTGAGACAGCTGACCCAAACTGGACAGAGGGATTTTCCATACCATATAATGTCATGGTCAGCAATAAAAAGAATGAAGGTGTGTGTTGTCTTCCATGGCAGCTATTGCTACCAGAGACTGACTGGGCATTGTTCTGTTTCTGGGAGGCAGTGAGTGATTGCCTTTGCATCACCTGTTTGATTACTTCTTTGTTTTTCTCCTTCCTTCAATTTTAAACAGTCCTTATGTCAATGTACAAGTTTTCTCACTCTTGCTCTTCCTATTCTCTCCCCCATCCCATGCAGGGGTGAGCAGCCAGCGACCAGCTGTATAGGTACTTAGCTGCTGGCTAGAGTTAGCCCATCACACCACTGTGTCCTGCATATCAGTGAAATTGGTTCTAAATTGATAGATTGTGTTAGAGCTATAGCTGATCACTAACAACTACAGATTCTGCTGTACATTGGCATCAATGTGCCAATGGCTCATTTGAAAGACTTTGTGGCATTGCAGACTCATTCTGCTTTAACTTACAGTAACACAAATAATCAATAGAAACATCAAGAGCATGCAAAAGATGAATCCAGTTTGAAAATTATTATTAGCAGTTGGTGAACAAATTAGACTACTATGTTAATCTACCCTTGATTTTAGATCATTCTGGAGTCTGGCTGTCATTTCGCTGAATAGTATTAGATAGTACAAAGCTGTTGTGAAGAACCAGTAGGATTGCGCATGAAAGGCGAGCAAGATTACCTGTACATCAGTATAGGCAGTTCTGCTTTTTATCCATACAAATGACCTGTAGAACATAAAAAAAGTGAACTGCATTTCCAAGTAACATACATGAAAAGAAGATATGCTTATGTATAGCTAAATATGTGACAATTTCTAGTGCTGTAAGATATCTTAGCTCATCTGTTGTGGTTTAGGGCTGGGCTGGCCCTAAATCCTGGACAGACGGTCTCTATTAACCCCTCTCTCCTCCCTAGAAGGGAAGAAAAAAGATAACAAGGGAGAGAGACTTTACGAGTTGGAAAATAAAACTAACAGGTTCAATGAAACAATAATACTAATACTACAGCATAATAATGTAAATAGGGAAATAATGGAATATCTACAAATATGTACAAATATATATAAAACCAATATAAAATCCTCCCCCCACACTCCCCAATGACGATTATATCACCAGAGGCTCTGCGGAGCAGGGCACTGGGAAAGTCCCAGACCGGACCCAGAAGCAGGTGGGAGCAGGATGCAGGACCTGGATTGGAGGCAGATGAACTAGCAGGATTCTGCTCAGACTTCGGCCACTGCAGGAGAAAAAGAGCCGTAGGGAAGAAGCATCAAGACGGAAGGGTTGATCCAAGATGGAAGGGTCGAGATCTTTGTGATTCCTCTGAGTATGATGTATGTGGGATGGAATACCTCATTGGTCAGTTTTGGGTCCTCTCCTCCCCGTAGGTGCAGATACGGCATCAATGGTGAGACAGTGGCCTTGTTATTATCACTTGTAGCAGAACACACTGTCTGGAAAAACATGCTGCTAGTTTCCTCACTAAAGGTTTGTTTCAATAGGAAATGGGAAAATGTGGTGGGAGAAAAAACCATTGAGAAATAATGCAGAAAACCAACTCGCCTAACCTTAACAGATTTCTGGCCAACTCAGAACCACTGATTTCTGCCACTGCCAAATCTAAAAGCCAGAGGTTTTGGATTCTAACACATCACTCACCAATAACCATTAAATGCTTAACAAGTTACCACCTGTCAAATGAGTTTCTGCAGCTGAGCATGTGCACACTGTCCCAGTGGCAAGGTAAAGTGCACTTTCTTAATTCCTATATGAAAAAGAATGACTACAGCGATACTTATTTCAACATTGGAATTTTATCATCTGCTTCTAGATACCTGTAAGTGAATTTGTTTAAAATAAAGAGAGAAAGAGAGATTATGGTAAATTGAGTCAGCTGAAACCTGTGCACATGCAGAAGAAACTGATGGTAATAACTGCACAGGCTAACTTTACTTCATAATAAAAGTGGATGCCCATTATTATCTCTATCTGTGTATAATCACATTCTTTAAGTTAAACAAAAGCTTCACATGGATAAGATAAAGCATCAAAACTTCCTGGACTTGTGGAGAAAAATTCAAATTAAATTGTCTTTTGTTTTGACGTATGGATACATTTTGTTCAGTGCTTCACTCTCCTTCATAGCTGTAATGAACTAGGTTCTTTTGAATTTGTTTTAATGAGTACACTCTAATAAAAATAACGAAACTAACTGAACTGAAGGGGTGGAGCAACTGCAAACACTAAATTCTTGGCCATTATTTTTTCTTTTGTAGAACTACCTAGTGGATAGCCTGGCTGACCCATTGCAGTCCTGTAAATAGCCACTCCTCTTGTTGCTAGAATTAAAATGTTTTCCCAGATGATTTCATGTTTTTCCTGTGGAGCAGGGTCACTGAAACATCACACATCATTGCCTGGCTGTGATCTATCATCATTTGCAACAATTTCAACTTTTTAAATTAACATTACCAACTGTTCAGTTTCCTGAGTTTGTAATTATACGTAACTAATCCCTGGCCGATGGTGTGTTTGGATGCCAGCACTGCCAGCTCGGCCACACACATGACACATGTGAGAGTACTCAGGGCTCTCTGCTGCAGATCAGGCTGCCCCACATCATTTAACCTGGGGCAGCATAATACAAATCATGACAGCCCTGTTCTTTCCTGGCCGGTCACTGGACCTAGGTTAAATGAAGGGGTGCTGGCAAAGTTATTGGAGTGAAAATCTCCCTTAGGTGTGAAAATCTCCCTTAGCATCCAAAAACTGTGCTTTACTACAGTCATCCAGTTGGAAGGACAGAATTTGACTCACCATCAGGAATTTGACTTCTCAGCTACTCATGAGTAGTAAGAAACAATTTGCTCTTCACAATCAGCCTACCTCTCGTAGCTTCTATGAGTAGTCTGGAAACACTTATAAGGAGCTATCCATAATATTTTCAGTTTCCCGAGCTCATTAGAAGACCAACTGAATTTTCAAACCTGGGAAGGAAAAATGGCTTTGCAATATAATGCCAAAGAGAACTGCTGCAGAAAAGCCGGATACTTGCCATGCTTGCTGGGATCAGTGACACATACCATTTACAAGCACTAGCTAAAGCTGTTGTTAGTAAACTAATGTTAATTCAACTGATGCGATGCCCAGCTAATAATACAGATGTGAGAGGCACTGGTTAAAAGCATGGGAACATGGATTAAAGACTATAAGGTGGAGATGACTTGAATAGATGATATCTACTGGTCATGGGCCTTCATGTCTCTTATGGACTTCTGGTTTTAGTTCCTTCAGGAAGCTTTTGGTGTTTGGTCCCATGTTAAGAGTGTCATAGGCACACGACTAACCCAACTTTAGCACTAGCTGCTGGAATGACTCATTGCAGATTTTCCCTTTTGGAGAAAATAAATGTCTCAAACTAGAAATAGCTGCTTCATTTTGATATTGCTTTTGTTTATTTTTTCTCTCAAAGCTGAAGAATTCTAATTTTTCTCTATAAACACACTTTTAAGAAACTATGTATAAGTTTAAAGATTTCAAGATTTTTGCTAAATCACTTATTTTCTTCAGACATATATCATCTACCTTCACTGCAGCAGTCTTACTTCACGCCATTAAACATGATCTCAAAGTTCATACTATAATAGGTTTTGGCAGGTTGATGGTTGGCATAAGTTCCAGACTAAACTGAACATCAATATTCGAACTCTGGGGAAACTTAGGGAGCATATCAGCCTTTAAGGGGTGCTTTTAAAGAAAACAAGTATTTTATGTTCACATTTTCACAGTCTATGGATCTAAAAAACTTATTGCAGAGAGGCACAAACAAGTGTGGTCATTATATGAATGTCAGCCTTTGGCAAGAGTTGAATTTCATTCTAATTGCTCTAATTGGTTTCCTTTGAGCTAGATTTGTAGGGCTGATACAATGAGGTCAGGTTATATTCCATGCTGAAGATCTTCAGACGAAGTTATTCTCCAGAAATAGCAGCACAGGCATTCAGCAAACTGTACACCTTTCTATACTTTATAAGAAATAGCAACTCTTGCCTCCATATGTAATGTTCAGACCGTTATTACTATGCAATGAAATTGTAATATATTAATGGAATCTGGAAGTAGTCTTGAAGTCTCATGTATTTTTCAACATATTGAAATGTGTCTCAGCATATTTTACTAGCATATGGCATTGTCATTTTCCATCAGGTGAAGAACAAGAAGCAAGGACAGGAGACATACTTGTCTCCTACAGGCACTGTAATGACAGCCAAACTTAGAACAAAAGCCACTAATTGCATTGAAACTAGCTCCCTTTATCAACATTTGACTTGCTGCAGAATCACACAAACTCTGCTGTCCTCAAAACCAGATTTCCATTCTAAAATACCATTTAAAATCTAGTCATGTACTAGACATGGTCAGAGACTTAACATCTGCATAAGTTGAGAATTGCACCAGAGTACTCAGTACAACTTATTCCTGCATGCTACTAAATGCCAAACAAAGAAGCATGAAACATCAGGTCATGTTTAATATTTATAGGTAGTTTTAAAAAGCTGTTTTCTATCACAAGGGGAGATAGACTTAAGTCAATTGATCTAAACCATAATTTTAATCATAGTTTGCTTCTTTAATATAGCCCTTAAAATGTATAGCCTCTAAAATGTATAGACCCTAAAATATATTTATTTGCCATCTAGTGTAACCTTAATGGCATATTTGATATTTTTTGCTGAGTAAAATGGTATATTGCCTTCACATATATTTATTTGAGAGAGTGTATAAGTTGGCATACATTAAAGACTTGGATTTTCTGATGATATTTTAGAGATTGAAGAATGGTGCATTCCTTGCTCATTATTTGATTTGAATCTTGTCTCAGACTGTATTAGACAGAAAACTCCAACTGAACTGAAAACAACCAAGGCATAATTGTTGCATTTTTTTTAAATGAATTTACTTTTTTTCCTGGAATATCCATCACATGTAAAAACACACTTAGAGTATAACATAATTCTGTTCTTGAATAACAGTTATCAGGATTAACAGAATTTAATAAGTTTTGGCCAAAGTCATCCTTGTCTCAGATATGCATATTCATGTTGTCATACTGGGCAGCTAACTATGTATTAGGATGTCTAAACAAGTTTGAAAATATAACCCTATGATCTTTCAGTCTTTATAATGAGAACTTCACTACCTTTCTGAAGTCTTTTCCACCCACAGGGTAGAAACAATAGTAAACTTTGAATTTTTCATTTACTGCTTGGTCTTTTTACTTCAAATGAACAGCTTTAAATGAATGAACTGCTTTCATTTTAATGGACAGCTAGAGCATGTAAATAAATAAAGATTTTCCCTTCACAGTGCAAACATTATACTGAGCTTTGGGAAAAAATATTAGCAGCATGACTTTAAAAATTTGTAAAAGAGTCAGTTGACCTTTAGAAGATTAAGATGTTTCCCAGTTCTTCACAAAAATAGCACGCACAGTCTTGAATTCATTAAATTTTGAGACTGCTATGGTACAGCATTTAAAAAAAACCAATGATGACTATTCAGCATAGTGAAAAAATGCAAGCCTTAGTATATTTTAGCTCCAAGTTCCATTTTATTGAATTGTAGTTCTGCAAAGTGTATTAAATAAGGAGATGGCTTTGTTTTCTTATTAACAAATAATTTCTAATACATCAAATTCTTTCTAACACATCTAAAAACTTCAAGGAAAAAATTCAAGTATTGTCCTAGAAATTTGACCTTCCTGTGTAAGAATAGGATTAAAAATACAGACTTTTCTCCGATTACTGAATTTAGAAACACATTTCTCCAAGTAAATAGAGGTTGAAGCAATAACCTGATTTCAAAATATAATTCAACTTAACTGTACCTTTTTGTATTGTTGGGCATGTATGAACAAGTGAGGGAAAGAACACAGATGGATCAACCAACCACCTGCTGTGTGATTTAATACTTAAACGTTTGTGAAGTGTTTAACTCATCTGTTAGTGGGAAGGTTTTAACACAACATTCCCCCGAACTGACTGATGACTCCAACTGCCATTGAGAAAAATGGTGTCATTCTTCCATGTTTCATTACTAAAGCTCTTACTGAACTATGTACAGGAGTGACAATATTTGGTTATGTTAGCTGGATTTGCTGTTCACCTAAAGTATAAAACTAACATGTTACATCGTATGTTAAACAAAGCTCTTTATTGTTTTTACTATATAAATAAATGATTTAGCACTTTCTCAGAGCCATCAAGGCAGTTGAAGCATTTACTATGACAGGTGATGTACAATTGAATTTCTAAGGCAGTTTGTTTGTTTGTTTTTTCTTGAAGACAAGCAGGGTTGCATGTTAAGATGCAATTTAGGGTGCAGAAAAAGCAAATAACAAAACTCTCTTGCTTCATGACAAAAACAACTTAGTTTTTATTAATAGAATTTGGAACAACATTTCACCCATAGGCCTATCATTTAATTATTCTGATGTTAGTGTATTTCTATTTCATTTTGCATAGTTTCTTTTCCCGTGTTTATGACTGCAAATTGTCAACATCTTCAAATTGTTATATCATTATGTATGATTTGTTATTCCTATTCTCTTCCTCCAAAAAGTACTTGTAATTTTGCTTGGTTGGTGACTAGGCTGCTGTTAGTTTGATGAAGATGAAGGTACTCCTAACCATTTCTTTAGCAGAAGACAAACCAAAAGATGATCCTACTCTAGCAGGAAGGTTGGACCAGATGATCTTTTGAGGTCCCTTCTAACTCCTAATATTCTGTAATTCTGTGATATACACTTTTATTCTGTTGTAGGAAGACAGTAAGATTTCAGACAGTTCATTCAGAATACCTCACAGTACCAACATCTACTTCCCTTGCAGTACAGTCTATCCTGTTGTTCTCCATTGTGACAGAAAAAAATTTGCTATTGGCTATAGTCATCATCTCTGTTTTTCAGCTTTCTTTTACTTCAACACACAGACAGACTACTAGCTCCACCAGAAGTCAAGTCTGAAAGAGCATAAGGTCTAGTGTTGTAATAGCATTTCTTTGAGTAGGACATTGGACTAGATGACCTCTAATGGTCCCTTCCAACTATATTTCTAAGACATGGACCTGTTGGAGAGGGTCTAGAGAAAAGCCATGAAAATGATCAGAGGAATGAAATACCTCTTCTGTGAAAAAAGGCTGAGAGAGTCAGAGTTGTTTAGACAAGAGGTGGCTCTGGGGAGATCTTATTGCAACCTTTCAATTCTTAAAGGAGGCTTACAAGAAAGATGGGGAGAGACCTTTTAATCAGACCAGTAGTGTTAGGACAAGGGGTAATGGTTTGAACTAAAAGAGGGTAGAATCAGATTAGATATAAGGAAGAATTTTTTTTATGATGAAGGTGGTAAATCAGTGGAACAGGTTACCCAGAGAGGTGGTAGATTCCTCATACCCAGAAACATTCAAGATGAGGTTGGATGAAGTTTTGAGCAACCTGATCTAGTTGAGGTTGTCCTGCTCATTGCAGGGGGGTTGAACTAGATGGACCTTTAAAGGTCCCTTCCAACCCAAACCATTCCATGATTCTGTATTCCTACGATTATACATAGAAACAGACTGCATTGAGACATATGCTCAAGTGCTCTATGCTGGATCACTATTGAGTGGGATGTAATGAAGCTATTCATTTAGCTATCTAAAAGCAATAAAAATTTATTCATAAGTGCTACTTTGAGGGAACTTAACATTAAGATGATAATCAGCACTGTTCCATAGCTACAGACTGTTTGGTCAGTAGTAGGACCCTGTACTGAGCCAATGACTACTGCCCATTTAAAATGTACTCTATTTTTCAGGTTCATCTCCTACAACCTGTTTTTCATCTATAAACTGATATGTCCTTGATAATCACAAAAGAAATAAGACCATGTGTAACAGACAGGTGCAGGTAGTGCAAATAAGTAGATAATTCAGTACTGAAAATTGAGAAACACAGAAGCTACTGCTCAAATCCAGAAAATGTTATATATGTGTAGATAGGCTGAGAAAACTTCTTTATCTTTATAATTTTCCTTCGATTATTTTGTAGCAAAGCATTAGAGTCCTAAGTAGAAGCACTAACATGCAAAAGTAAGTGTGTATAGTTCTACAGGTCATCAAATAGAAGAGCTGTTAATTATTTATTCAAATTTATCCCTCTAACACAAGACATTTTGACATAAAAACTTCAAAACAGTGTTAGAGACAAATCACTTTACGTGTGCTTGGTAAAACTTACTCAAGAGTGATTTTACTGTACTATAAATCTCAAGGTTTGAAAACTTTTAAGAATCTGCTCCATCCTACCTCATTAAATGCAATTGAGATAGACATAATAAAAGTAGTATCATGAATCTCCTTTTCATTCATGCCCTCTCCCCAGTAAAGGATAGTCAGGCAATTATTCCTGAAATGATCAATCAGGCAGTCACAGAACAGCATTTTTACAAGAGTGAGTAACATTTATCAGGACAAGAAACTTTGCTCAATAAAATTTTTCATGTTGCGTAAAAGTGTTGGCTCTGGATACTTGATGGTCTCTTAAAATAATTCATAAAAGCTTAAGGACAATTGCATGCTGAAGGAGTGTTCCCACAGGTCTCATAGAAACAAAAGAACTGGAATGATACAGGTCCATTAAAATGTAATTTCCTGATACCCTTTCAAGCAACAGTGTTGCCTTTACAAACAGACATTTTCTAGAGGGCTCCTGAGACCTCAGAAGAGCGTTGTCTCTACTGACATTTTTATAAGTGAAAACACATTCACCCACAAATCCACCATTTCAAAATCTTGAGGGTGCAAGGTGGGCTCCAGATGCCAAATTGCTTAGGGCAGCTCCATGGGCAGCTCAGTTGTAACTGCAAGTCATGGGCTAAGTGGCTCTGTGTGAGGACTTATTTTGGTCTCAGCAGCATCAGACTGGCAATACTTCCTCAAGTTAAGGCAGACTATTTTGGATATCTAATAACTCTAGTAGAGTTTTTAGCATTTTACAGTTTTCGTGCTAACAGGTACAAATACTCAATACTTTGTAATTCTTAATTAGTGTCTCAGAACTCCAAATTTTATTAGATTAGAAAATGAAATACTGCTGCTGCTAATACAAAAATAGCACAAAATGTATATGAAGCATGCTAAGGAGGATGTGGAAAAGCAAATATACTTGGACTTTTTTATAAAAGGCTGCCAAAGTTAAGATGAACTGCCAGAATTATGTCCTAGCTCCTCCTCAAAAAAAAAAAAAAAAAAGAATAAACGTCAAGAGATGAATCAAAGGAAACAGCCATATGTAGTAGAGGGTTGAATTTGTGCTCACACATCTAGAACAAACCACAAAATAAGATGAAACAGGCTAGAGAACCACTGAATGTAAAATTTAGGTTAAAGGTTAAATTTATTTTGTCAAGAGACATGATTAGTGCATTCACTTAGTACATCTGTAATAATGAAGTTTTCTGTCAATGATTAGATCATAAAAATACCAATCTGCAGTTGTAATGAGGCACTCACTGTCTCATGATTTAACAACTAAAGCTTGGGCATTAAGCCTTCATAAGCAGACCACCCATAAGTGTTTCTTAATGTTTAAATGTTATAGGAATAACCTTTTTAAAACTCTGTATATTTACACAATTTCAAGGTTCGTAGGTTTCTTTTGTGAAGTATTAGTATTACTTATTTGACTCATTTAATGTTTCCATAATTAGTACTTTCAGAAAAATCTTAGTCTTTTAGAAAACCTTCACATGAACTTCCTAACCAAAAACTAAGCAATGTAGCTGAATCAAGATGAGTTTGCCATTAGTGACCAGAGGCCACAGACTTTGTACTAACCCAATAATGCGGTTGTCTGGACTTGTCCACAATTCTCTTGGCTTGAGTTGATTTTAGCATGTCACAGCTGTGACAGCAATTGTCTAGAGGTCAGAGAGCTATATCCTAAATTGTTTTAGCTTTAATTTAGCTGTGTGCGATTGTGCAGTGCAATGATTACTGCTAACTAATAGGTAATGATAATAAGTAGTTATTCTGTATAGGGTGAACTGCCTGTGATCCCAGAATAAAAACGAAGTGTAGTATAGCCACAAACAGATACCAAAAACTCCAGGACTATAAACACAAATGACAGTGGTCAATTACTGGACACTGTAGGAGTGTAACCGTGTGTGTCTGGTAAAATGTTTTTTTTTTTAAGGACAATAAGAAAGAATAGAAAAGCAAGAAAAATAGGAAATTGGGAATCACTGGAGATAAAACAAGAAAGCATATTGGTTTAGGCAGTGTATAAAAATAATCCAAGCAGATCCCAGATTCAGGAAT
>NW_010170038.1:116763-135384 GCF_000695765.1 Mesitornis unicolor
CTCTCCCCTGCAAAGAACTCAGGAAACTGATGACTTCTTGAAGACCTCCACCATCCTTTTGAGGGGGCTGTGGCAAGAGGGAGGAAGAAGATGGGTGAGCAGAACAGCAGGGAAAAAGGGTGAGTATGAGAAAGTTTTCATACATCAACACTAATTGTATTGTTAACAGTATTAGCACTACTGTAACTAAACCAAGAATAACTTTAGTTAGACTGCTCAGATTCTAATTAGATTAATGATGAATTCTTGGCTCAACCTAGGAAGCTTAGTTCTCACCAATATTTTCAGTGTAGCAGGATTCCTTTTAGACAATTTGCTTTTTGTCTACAATTAATATTTCATCCTCTCATCCTTTCACCCCCTTTCCCTTCTTTCGCTTCAAAATTTACAAAATGAAACAGAAAGAAAAACAGTCTCGTTGCAGAATATTCCAATTCCTGTAGATATTTTGTAATATTTTCAAGTTATGCAGTAGTGAAAAATGTTGTGAATACAGTAATATCGTTTTCAGTGTCTTAAAAAGCTGAACCACAATTCCTCAGCAAACTGAAACCTTCAATTTCTTGTAGAACTTTTCAGGAAAATAAGTGTACCAACTTGATTGTTCCCCAAGCATTTCCATAGTGTTTTGTATGACAAAAAAGAAGTTACCAAAATTGTCATCTAATTAGTTCATCATTTCATAAAACTAGTGCAATATGGCTGTCTTTAGCAATAAGTAAGTACTTTGCTTTCGTGAGGAAGACAGTTAACTCACTGAAATGCCTGACATATTGTTCCATTAAAGACTATGGTGTCAGAAGAAGGAATTCAGTACAATATCTACACTCGGCTCATGGAGAATACACTGACACGGAGGCCATCTCACCATGCCAAGAAAACACAACAGTTCTCTGCTGGTGGGCAGCCAAGACCAGAGGGACTTCTTCTGTGGCTTGACGCCAAGCCGAGGTCTCCCACATTGTGCTCTGGTTGTTAATGTCAGACAGAAAGTCAAGGTCAGGGCAGCCCCATGTCAGAAAGGACTCGCGTCACTGCAGCTCCTGGCGACAGTGAAGGAGGACAGAGCAAAGTCAGGCTGTGCAGACCTATGCTAAAGGCGAGCCTGGGGACCAGCTAAACCAGAAACCAGATGTTGCAAAGGGAGCTTGCAGCCAGCTCTGCACTCCTCCACAAAGTGTTACCATTGTCCCCAGAGACACAGTCAAGAATCTTAACGTGAAGTCTCCTGGTGCAGTGTATTTCCTTGCCCAGGATATCAGCCCTTTCAGTTTGCGTAGTACCTTTTTTTCCTAAAACTACAAACGCAGGTTTCCTTAGAAGTCATTCTCAATAGGCATTATTGTTTGTATTACACTGCACATGCACTGGGACAGGAAGCCACAGCAATTCCAATGCATTGGTAACAAAAAAATTATAAAAAGATACGATCTGCACAATGAGGTGTATCTTCGTACGTCAATGAATGATTAATAGATAAAGGCTTCACTTGACTCTAAAATTTTCACCATTCTTTGTGCTTACGGAAAATAAGTGTCATTTCCCTTATTTGAAGTGGATCTGTAAACACTGGGGAAGTGTTTCTAATGCCTAAACCCATCACACTACCTTTGCATAAAACCTATTTTCATAAGAAAACTTCAGTTTTTCTGAGTTTATTCCCCTATGTAGTCCCCATATTTTCCCTATATGCTGTATGGTTTGGGTTACTAAAAAAAAAGAAGTTGAAATATTTGCACAGATTCAGTACAAACAGAAAACATGGCATTGGTAAATGAAGACATATTGGTCAGTCAATCATTGACTATATAGGCTAGCAACCTGGAATTCAGGTGCTAAAGGTGCCATGTAGCCAGGTCTTGAGCAGTGGACAACTTGATTGACACAGTACCTGACTGCTTGAGATATATCTGTGATATGCAGCAGAAAAAAAATAAAAAATTTAAAAAAGACCCTAAAAGTTTGTCAGTGGTTGCTGGCAAAGTTAATAAGGTTCTTCGTGTTACGCTGTTGGGAGTAGAGTAGGAACAAGATCTTACTCGCAGAGATCATACAGTTTGTGCTCTCAGCATTGCAACTTTCTTTAGGCTAAGACCAATATTAACTTGACAAGTCTACCACGAAACTGTTTGCCCAGTGACCAATTTCTGCAGGAAGCCTATGTTATATGACATTGCGTTATTTGCCTTTTCAACTGCAAAGCCATTTTCTGCTAAGTGGTCCTTGCTGACTGCCCTAAGCTTCATTGTTGCATCAATCATTCAAAAATAAGGCTGTTTGGTTACAAGTAGAACATGACAATATTCATTAAATCACAGAATCACAGAATCATTTGACTGGAAAAGACCTCTAAGATCACTGATTCCAGCCATAATAAAATAACCCAGCCATAATAAAAGAATATTATATGGCTAGGCTAAGGCCTTATATCATTCAAGAAGAAAAATCAAAACTCTTATTTTATGTGAATAGTGCATCCAATTGCACAACAATGTAAGAGGCACAAGGAGACATGCAGGTTACATGCCCCAGCAAAGTTCTAGGTAGAGGTAAATAGTCCTTACTTCCTCGATGGACATTTTCTCCAATCCCATTACCTCACTCAGTAGACCAGTGTAAAGGAATGAAGTTGCCAAAAGGTCTGTGTCAGATTAGTTCCTTTGTTACTAACAGGAAGGATGAGGACTTGAGCCAGCTGCAGCTGAATGAGTCTGTCCTGCCCTGCTCCACACTGTGCTCCTTCTCGTCCTCTTACCCAAGCTGGAGTAACAAGGGAAACTTCTGAAACTATTTAGTGACCACTGACGGGTCTCCGGGGTAAGAGCTTCCCAAGTCTATGACTGTGAAGACCTATGGGGCACCTATTACTGCTGCACTCAGAGCATGCCTAACCCTCCCAGTGCCAGCCAGCCTTTGGGTAATGAGAGTGCACCTTTCTAACACAACTCCAGGCCTTTAAGACCCCAAAGTGAATGAACACAATGAAGCAGAAAAATGAGCAAAATCTTTATTAGAAGTGGGAGCATAGAGAAACTTTATTTTGAGCAGTAGATATACAGAGCAGCAGAGAGCTACCCAGTGAGGAACAGGACAGCTATTGCAAGGTTAGGTGGTTGTACAGTCTGGAAACTTTGGAGACAACAGTACAGGGGAAAAGATGTGCGAACATAGAAGGAGAGAGGAATGAAGTGAGAGAAGAGGGAGAAAAAGAAGCTGTCCAGAGACAGATATTAAACTATTTAAAGGTGATACCAAAAGTGCCCATCCAAAGGGTTTCTTATGAAAGTTTCCTTCTTTTTTGTTTTTGAAGGAAACAACCCATACTGTGTCACTCATTCAGACATCTTAAATAGAGAAATAGAGAAGCCAGTGTCTGCTGAACAATGTGCTTATTTGGTGTTCATAGCGACAGATTTTCTCTGGAAAATACAGTGACTGAGTCCTTTTCTCTCCAAATGTACCTGCACAGAATTGTAGAAGTATTAGATTGCTTTCCATCTGCCAGAAAAGATTTTCTGTGGTACACTTTACGATCCAAAGACTTAATCTTCAACTGAACAAAACTTTTGACAAAGCATTGCTCAACTAAACTTCCCAGTATTTAAGTCATATTAGAGTTTTAGAAATCATCATCCTTACATCTCAAGCAAAAAAAAGACAGCTTAAAACACAGAACTGTAATTTCCCAAAACTAGTTATATAGGACAGGTTTTATTCTGTAAAGCAAAATTACTTGCAGTTGGGAAAGCTATCTCATAGCTACTAAGAGAGGAGACACTAGAGACTGTTAATATATATAATTAATGTCTAATTAATTTCAAAAGAATAATATATGAAACCCAAAATGCATACACAAGTTCCATCCTTTCCATCTACCCTTCAGCTGTAATTTTTTTAGGACAAGATTTGTCTCTATATATTGCTCCTAACTGATTTTGCCAGCTGCTCTAATTAATGAATCATTACACAATGGAATGTATAGAAGGGTGGGCAAGAGGACAAGGGAAAGGTGGTCTGTACTGAGTTAGCATTGGAGACTAGGGTTGGTGGGGAATTCATCTCACCAATACTCAATACATGCAATAGAGAAGTCTCTATTTGAGCCCATCACTCAGTGTTGTCTCTGCAGCCAAAAGAGAGAAGAGACACCCCAAGAGGGGTTCATCTCACTCTAACCAAAGTTTTTAATGTAGGCAAATCTGAAAAATGGTTAATTTGACCTACTTCTCTCCACTGACTATAAAAGGAGCCACCCCTGCAGGAGACTGGATTCAGAGGGCTGGAGTTTAGACACCTAAAGGAGATCTCAGCCACAGCAATAGTCTCCAGACAGCTTTATGGCTAAATTTAAGTTAAAATTTTAAGTTTAAAATAAGTTAAAATTCTCATTATTCTTCACTCACTTTTCTCAGTACATTAATATCCCACATTAAAGATCCAGTTGCATTCTCATCTGATTGTTCGCATTCATTCGCATCTTTTCCTATGCAGATCACTGTTATCAAACAAGCATAGTTAACATGTAAGAAATAAAATGTTTCATGAGTTGCTTATAGATCAGTTCGTTTTCACTTTTTTTTTCTTTTCCCACAGGATCAGATGATACATTAATGCAAAATCATATGGCCTATGTTACCAGTGAACATCAAAGCAAAATGCGGAAAGGGACATACTCCCAACGTCACGTGGAGGTACAAGAAGCCAAAGTCAGCAGGCTGATCTCCACTTCTTAGGAAAGTACATCTGCACCTCCTATTGTGTAACAAACAAGCATTTAACATGTTTATTATATTAGAATTTTTCCCTCCTTACTTAACATCTTTAGAAGGTGGTCAGACTTAAGAAAAAGTTATCCATCCCTTAGTTTCAATCCCACTTCTTATGTGACAGAATGACCCAGGACTTCAAGGACAAACGCACATTTTTCCTACTGTGATAGTTTAATAATTATGCCTTTCCAAACAGGATGCTCTGTTCATTACTGCTCTGTGCAGTCTGACTAAGCTCAGCAGTGAATTTTCAACTCTCTGGGAGAAGCTCTGTGGGGCATTACTGTTCAGTTCAGTATGAAGAAGTATTATGCAACTAAAAGAGAGACTGACTGTTACCTGACAAACATTAGCCACTAAACTAAAGTAAAATTATTTCTGGATTAGTCTTTGAACAAACATCACTGCCAGAAGAAAAGCAGTAAAGTGGAAGGAATCTTTCTCTCTGTGCTCAGCTACTCCAGTTATTTCAAGTGGGAAGTGCTTTCCTAAATATTAATGCCCATTTACTACTTAAAAGAACTGAAAGTAAATAAGCAAACAGTGGATATATTCTTAGTTTATCATTTAGTCTTATCTGGAACTTGAATTGCCCTGTGCTAAGCATTGTACAAATATATATAAAAGAAGCCAGAGAAAGTCTGGCCTGCAGGTTGGATATTGTCCGGGACACTGGCTTATCTGACCCTTGACCTGCCTCTGCCCTATTTACTTCCGAGCTGCATGTGTAATATCATCAAGAAAGGAGGTTGCATCACATGACATATTCTTTCATAGGACCAGAAACTGTTAAGAAGGCGTGCCACCTATGCAAAACTTCAGATGAGCCCAAACCCAAGCTTTTTGTCAGGTAGTCACATAAAACCAGCTTGAGACACCACATAGCTGACTCATTGAGACACTTAGGAGGAAGGAGCCAGGCTCTTCTCTCTGATGTCAAATGATAGGACAAGGAGCAATGAGAGCAAGCTGGAGCATAGAAGGTTCCATGTGAACATGAGGAAAAACTTCTTTACTGTAAGGGTGACAGAGAATTGGAACAGGCTGCCTAGAGAGGTTGTGGAGTCTCCTTCTCTGGACACATTCAAAACCTGCCTGGACGTGTTCCTGTCTGACCTAGTCTAGGTGATCCTGCTCTGGCAGGGGGGTTGGACTGGATGATCTTTCAAGGTCCCTTCCAACTCCTAATATTCTGTGATTCTGCACTGCAGAAGGTCACGCCTCAGCAATGTTTCCTTCCAAAGCAGATCTACAACCTCTTTGGCGGTTGATAAAGTGGTCCTCTCCATCTTCTGAGTTTCTCATCTGGGTAAATCTAACCTTGTGTCCCTTTTGGGAGTTTTGAAGAGAAGAGAAAAGAACTTGTTTTTCTCTCACTTCATTTTCTCTTCTACCTCCTTTCTTCTTCTTTCATTTAACAGGAATCCAACTTGAAGAATGGCACTGACTCCAGCTGACATGTTTCATACTTTCCAACTCCCAAGCTCTTTTCTGAGTTCCTTTCCCCTCCATGGGAGTTTCTCAAGTTTACATGCCTGTTGTAGTCCTTATAGAAGACTTACAAATCCTTCTGTCTTGAGTGGGGTTTTTTCAGATTTCAACTAATCCAGAGCTGCTACAGTAATTTATGGGTAACATATTAGAATAAATACGAATGTACTTATGCCTTATTCAGTTTGTAATTTCCATCTTGATAAAGGATTCTCATAGAGACCATACATTGCATATTAATAACATAAATGGCAGACCTGCCTCTTGAAGTGCTTTTCTAAACTTCTTTTCTGTTCTCTTTTTCTTCCTAGGCAATCACTTTGCTGAATCCAGCCATTTCGGGCAGAGCTTCTCCTGGTCACATAGATAAAGATGATGGCAGGGTATAATTCCAGAGTGCCAAAGAGGCTACATATCCTCATGAGCAATATTTAGAATTAGGTTCCTTCATTATCTAATGAAAGAAAAAATAAAGCCAAAGGAAAATAAAGGTAAGCAACCTTTCAGATTCTTGTTTTCTAACCTATCAGACACAGGCTAGACTTTACAGACCATGTTTCTCCTTCCACTATTTTTGCTCAGAGTCATGCAATTTAACCATATTTTCCTTAGTGTCAACTTGTAGAACTAGGCTTTGTCTGCAACTCAGTTTCCTCGCACCACTTATTCCCATTTATTTCCCCTTGCACTGCCAAAATGGAGTGTATTTGGTGAATCTTGAGAATTTTTCCCTGAATGCAAGTCAGCTTCAAAAACCGAAGCTTCTGCTCTCATATTGGACAACACAGACAACACAAATGGTTCCTCACTTCAAAAATATTTTTTATTTAAAAGCTCCTTTCCCTAATACATTATTTTCATAGTTACAAGCTCAGGTAAAGTGTTCTGCTTCTCTTAAGATACAGTGGACTCCAGTCCTGCATGCTTTAAAATACACATTTCAAATACCTTATACTTATCCTTGTAATTACTAGGTGATTTTTTTTTTAGTCAGAAACAGGTACAACAGGTAGCTTCATGTTTTAATGTTTTCACCTGATAACAGCTTTATCAAGCTTTAAAGATCCAGACTGATATTTTCTGTTTCAGAGTGAATGGATCTGTCAATGTTGACAAAACAGTGTGATTTCTTAGAGGATAAAGTCAAAGTCTTGTTCTGATCAACACTTTCAATATTTTCTTTTTCAATATAATTCTTTTTCAATATTAATGTTTATAAATATTTAAAGGGTGAGTGTCACGAGGATGGAGCCAGGCTCTTCTCGGTGACAATGATAGGACAAGGGGTAACGGACACAAGCTGGAACACAGGAGGTTCCACTTAAATTTGAGAAGAAACTTCTTCTCAGTGAGGGTGACAGAGCACTGGACCAGGCTGCCCAGAGAGGTTGTGGAGTCTCCTTCTCTGGAGACATTCAAAACCCGCCTGGACGCCTTCCTGTGTAACCTCATCTAGGTGTTCCTGCTCCGGCAGGGGGATTGGACTAGATGATCTTTTGAAGTCCCTTCCAATCCCTAACATTCTGTGATTCTGTGATTCTCATTTTGTACCAGACCTTTTGAACTGACAAAGTTAGGTAGGACAGGATGAGTTGTCTCAGGTTAAGAACATATATTTGATGGATTTGGAGGTGCAAAGGAAGGTGTAAAGACCTGTGCATAAAGTGGTGAAGAAAAAAAAATCACAGTCAGTGCAGCATTACTTTTTCTGAAGACCCTGCTTTGAATATGGTTCATCCCTCCACCCTCTGCTGACCAGGTTGTGGTCTTTCTAAGAATACTGAGCAAATGAATATGCTTCAGCCTGAGGGCACATGGGTCAGGGGCTATCCCTCAGTATTAGTCCCTACCTGATAGTGCATTTGAGTCAGGTGGAGTTTTGGTCTGTTCCCCACTGCCCCTTCTCCAGCCAAATCCCAGTCATTCAACATGGCTCATGGAGAGGATGGAGCCACTCAACTCATACAAAGAGTCCTTAAAACTTAGGATGTTATTTTGATCTGCTAAAGTCAGCCTTGTTGGTACCTCATTTATAGTTAGCATTGTGCCATGTGAAAATATCTTTTTTCTTTTATTCTGTTTCTTTTTGTTTGTAGGTTTGTGAGTTTTTTTAGTAAAGGTAATTGCATTTAAAGAAATGAAAACATTGCAAAAGGAGTCATTAAAATGTAAGATCTAAGTTCAATCCTCATGCAAGCATTCAGGCAGGAGACAGAAGAAAGTTGAAGGTTTCATAACCATTATAGTTTCCCCTCCAACATCCTTGACTGACTCAGTGTCTAGAATGAACAGAACTGCCTGAATAGCAGCTATTCATAATTTATCTCATGTTTCCTCAGGAAGTGGTGGATTGAATTCTTTACTGTGGAACTACTGAAAAATATGTCTACAGTGGGGCTATTTCTACAGTATCTTAAACTGTAGCATTTTATGTATCTTCATTCTCATAAAAAGTTTCATGTAAAACTAAAGCTGAGTGAGGCAACAGAACAAAAATTGGGTGAAGGAAGAGTGCTTTTCATTCAGCAGCTGAGTATACAATTTGTAGCTACAAAGCTTCTTTTAGCAGCAAAACTTTAAAAATTTCAAAGGTCACAAGGAGATTAATGTCTCACAACCAAACAATTCCTAGGTCATTACAAGAGTAGAAATTAATGTTAAACTCCCAACATACTGAAGCTTTTTTTACCCAGGAAGATACCAGAATATAACACTGCTATGAAGGGTGTACAGAGGAATTCTATATTCCTGTGGCAGCACTACATGGGAAGGAAGATGATGATCTGGTGGTTTGCTGTCTTTGTTCTCAACATGTTATGAGTAGAAGCTAAAAACATTTTGCAGTGTATCTGAAAAAAGGATGACATAAAGCATAAGTAATTTAATGAATGAATCAGCATAACTAGGATATAAAAATGTTTAACCTAAATGTCTATAAAAGTTTTAAGGACAATCAACACACAGTCAACTGCAAAGACTTATTACCTCTTATTTGCTTGTTAATGAGACTGTGTAAATATGTGCAGAATGCTGTTTCCATATTTAGAAAATTTTACTTGATTCCACATAAAATAAACTAGAGACAGTAAACCCTGCAAACTTTAACAAGCTCCACATAGATCTAGAAAAGACAATTCAATGCCGTGCTGTGGGCAAACACCAGGAGACTCCTGCAGAGCATCACGTGTGTGACCAGCATGACGTGTGAAAGTCAGATCCATGCCCGTGCAGGTGCTGGGCTGCTTCTGTGCACAGCAGCTTAATGCACTTCAGCGCCTTATTCATGGGAATGTCAGTGTTTGTAACACAGGGTGGATGTTTAACAGCTAAAGGTAGTAGCCAAGAAATTAGGCAGAGTGCAAGGTTAAATAAGGGAAGTGAAAATCTAATTAAGCATATGTAAACTTAAACCAGTGGTTAAGTTATTACCACCTATTAAAGGCTGAAGTGGAGCAATATGTGTTGTCCTGAGGTCCTGACATCCACACTACAGGACCAGCAGAGAGGTTTTGCTTAGGCCTGGCTGTGGTCTGATCCTGTGGACTGAAAACCCCTGCAAATGTGTGCCCTGGATATGGCACGGGCATTCACCGCCTCGTTCTGCCTCATCTCTGAGGATTACAGTTCATTCCTCCATGACCACTCTGCCCTGGGAGCCAAAGCATCAGTGACAGAGACAATCAGGAGGTTTTTACTGCAGAACTGCACTCCTGATCTAAACTGGCATGGCAATGCAAGCACACCCTTAAAGGACTTCCTCAGTGCCCCAGAAAAAAAAACCCCAAGCAGTAACTGCTTACCAGCATCCTCTGTGGCCCACTTGGGTCTCCTTAGAAGAGTCTGTGAAGTAATACAGACACTGGATGTGCATGTCATTTCTTTCTTTTGATAGAATTCTTTTGGTTGACCTCAGCAATAACAATTATGAGCAAACATTAACTACTAGGATTGCTGATTTACTAGCTCAAAATCTTCCATCAATGACTTTTCTGCTAAGGAATTCTAGCTGGATACCAAATCCTGCTCAAATGCACCATCTTGAACTCCAAGAACCCAATTAATTATTATAATTAATACAAATTACAGGTTAAGCAATAGCCATCTGTCAGCTTCCTCCTCACTCCCCTTCTTTGTAAGCATTTCAGGGATGTAAATATCAGGCAGGGTAAACAACTGTTTAAGCTAAAGGCCATGCTGACACAAGAACAAATGGGTATAAATTGGCTATGAATAAATTTAGGCTGGAAAGAAGAAAGAAAAATTAAGCATTACAACACCGAGAATCTGAATCAGAATTTTTGGGGGAGCAATGCAAGACTGAAAAAAAAGTACATCTAAGGCAGAGATGGATAAGTTTAAGAAAAGTATGGTATAATGTGGAAGTTGTTAGAGAATGGAAAAAAGTCATCCCTCTAGAGAGGTTTTTCTGGAGCCGTGTACATTACAGTGTTGCTACAGCCAGATGTCCATGTGGCCCAGGAGCAGAGAGAGATCAAGCTTCAGATGATACTGAAGTTTTCTCAGATCACACATCATTCATTGCTTCCCTTTACCTGGCCTAGATAAGATTGCACAGAATACAGCTCCACAATATTTTGTTTGAAGTTCAAAATATGAAAGTTTTGCTTGAAGCAACAGAATATATTTGCAACACTTAGTAAGAAACATGAGAATATTTGTAAGGTAGGTAAATCATAACTAACTGCTGCAGCTTTTGATGTTGAAATACTTCTTTTCAGTGGTTACCACTTTGGGATTTCACTTTTTATCAGATTGTTTACATTATATATAGGCTAATATTATACAGTGAAATTCTTCCTATAACTTTAAGTTACCTACAGAGATCTAAGAAGAAATTCAGTACAGAAGGTACCAGGAAAAGGAAATGTTTCATGGGCCAATGATAAATGAAAATACATACCCAATTCTGGAAAGCAAAAATTCCATTACATATTTTAATTTAGGCAATGAGTAATGAAACAATGTACATTTTAGATATACTTCTGGAACCATTTCTTACTCTTTTCACAGCCTTTGTACATATTACAAATTAATAATAAAGATTATGTGTTTTATGGAGCATATATATTAAATTATCTCCAATTCTAGCGTCTCCTGCAATCTTTTCAACCCCCATCTTTTTCCTCCTGTTTTTACAATATACCTATAATCTCCTGTTTGCATTGCAGTTTACTATTCAACGTAAGTAAAGGGACTGGATTTTCACCTTAAAAATATTTAAATTAATTACTCCAAAAGAATTAAAATAGCAGGTTTTTTTACCTGCTGGCAGCTTATAGAAAACAAACAAAATATTTTTTTCTATTAAGAAATGCATGGAGTAACAATTTGTCCTAGGGGGACACATCATCAGTAAAGAAACCAAAGGATCATCTATCTTCGGTACAGCTGAAGGAGATCAGTTTATTTTAATAAAGCCTACCTTTTATTTTTGGATGGCTGTAATTTCATGTTTGTCTAATCTGAACCTGTTCAAGAGAATTTCAGATTACTAAATCCAGTGTCCAATGCCTGCAAAACAGAATATTATTCAACTAGTTATAAAGAGGGAACATTATCAGCATTTTCCAACACTGTGTGAAATATACCCCAAAACACCAAACAAAGCAGAAGCTCAGAGGCTATCTTCATTACACTGTTAGCTCAGAAATGTTGAGAGCAAGAATATGGCTTTGTGAATTTATAATATAAGTAATTAGCCTCAAAGTCTTGGCCAGTCATACCTCATAGATTTGTTGAAAAATTTCATCTGCTTTATTAAAAAAAATATTATTAGGTGTTTTTCCACCAAATAGTCATCCAATTGGAAATTCTAGCTACATCCAGCAAGCTGAAGCATAGGAGGTTCCATGTGAACATGAGGAAAAACTTCTTTACTGTGAGGGTGACAGAACACTGGAACAGGCTGCCCAGAGAGGTTGTGGAGTCTCCTTCTCTGGAGACATTCAAACCCACCTGGACATGTTCCTGTGTGACCTGGTCTAGGTGATCCTGCTCTGGTAGGGGTTTGGACTGGATGATCTTTTGAGGTCCCTTCCAACTCCTGATATTCTGTGATTCTGTGAAAATGCCCTTTGATTCCACCCTCTGACACCTAACTCACAGCAAGTGCAGTGTGCTCCACAGCCTGCTCTGTCAACTCCCCATTAGAGGACACTCCAGACTCCAGCAGCCTCTGCATGTGGGTGGCCCTTGTGCACCCCGCTTACTGTAGCAACAAGAAAAGGGGCAAGTGAGCATGGTGGCTGCCAGAGGACACAAGTAAATGTCAGGACTGAGCCAGAGGCAAGTAAATGTTCCACTCTATCATTACCGTGAAACCTTCAGGGATGCCTGTATCTGTAGGCTATACAGGGGGTCTGGGCACATAACTGCGTGCTTTGAATCACACTGGTGGCCTTGGATGTAAGACATTGTAATGTCTGACTTACAAACTTTACTGGTATGGAACCCACCAGTTTTGAGTCAGGACTTCAGGATTCTGACTTTCGGTTCCATTGGAGGACTAGTGAGAGAGCCAGGGTTCTGGAGCACATGGTTGTCGACAAAATGTTGAGAGATGTGGGCTTGTTTAGTCTGAAAAGAGGTGATCTACACCAGTGTGAAAGTGTGTGCATGGGAATTAAGAAAGTGAGAGAGTCAAACTCTTCTTGGTTGTGGTATGGCATACATATACAAGGAGTAACAGCCACAAGTTGTGGCTTAAAAGTCTCATCTTCTACTTCAAGGAAAACTTTTTCACTGATGTGTGGTGCAACAGTGAAGCACATTATCCAGAGCAGCGGAGGATCCTCATTACCTATCTGATTTGGTGTTGGTGTCAGTCTCACTTTGTGTGGGAGGTAGGGTGAGATGACCACTGAAGTCCCTTCCAGTTAACACCCAAAGAATTCAGTGTTTCCATCTGCACCTCTGACCTTGTCTTCTGAAGGCTACCCCTCAGGTTCTTACCAGTAGCCATGAGCGAAACGTAGGGACAACACTGGAATGAAGTAAGTTCCTAAAAAATTGTAAGATCCTGTATCTTATGATTTTATTGGCCATCGTATGTTCAAAGTCCTTCCCATTCCCTGCTTGAAACGGGCAGACCTGGCAAGATATGTAGAGGACCTCATGACTTGTGCTATATGTGATTGCAGCAATCATAATGCTGAGGACAGCCCACACTGCAGACTTAATGAGTTAATTATTAGGAGGAAGAAGAAGGCATTGGAGCCTGTTGAGTGCTAAACCCATTAAGGATGTGAGGTTGCCTGTAATTTGTAAACAGCTATTTCTTACAGTGCTGATTTTCAGAGCAACAATTTTAATGTTGCTCTGAACCAATTACAGAGTTACAGTTCATATTCAAAAGCAAGAGTAAGTAGATTTTCTCTTGCTTTGGAGAAACCAAAGATAAATTGCTAGCAGGATGGCAGTGCTGTAAGAGAGTAACAACTTCCACTGAAATGACAGTAGCAAGCAAATGTTCTTTCTTCCTATCAGTCTTGTACATGTACAACATACACAAATGCATAAAGAAAGTTAAAGTCAGCTCTGAACAGATATTTCCATTTGAGTGAAAGACAGAAAGATTTTGAAACATTCATAAATTGAAATATGTTAAAATTTGGAGAGAAGAAAAGGCAATTCTTGGATTTTTTTGTCAGACTGATGAAGGGTAAAGAAGCTATTAAGACCACTTAGAAGGCTTTTAAATCATTGACTGGAGTCCAAATTTATTTTTCTTCCGCCAAATGCACAGTTTTAAGGAGAGATAAGAACTCAAAGGACTTAAAAAGCTGCCTACAGTCTCTCCAGTTAATGGCCATAGATGAGAAGCAATTGTGGAGAACTGTTTCTAAAGCCAACTCCAACACAGGGATGCTCAAACCAGTAGAGATGTGAGAGTCATTGCTGATTTAAGCCTGAGCCTGGAGGAAGTCTAGTCACATCAGTTCTGTTATTCCTATGTTAATGCACATCCCTGCATTTGGTCTGGCTCCCATCTGTCCCGATACTCTGTTTGGTGTCACATCACTTCTGGGTTCAATGAGACTCAAAATTTCTGGGCTGTACGGTATAGATACTCCCAGCAATATCAAGAAATATAATTAACACTGGCATCCTTACCAGTGGATATTGCCTTGCAAATGTATAAACAAAGGTACATTGGTAGAAATAATTAAACTCAAATGTTTTTTTGTTTGCATAAGAAAGGAAGCAGATATCAATTCAGATCTGAACCACTAATTCTGAAATAGACTTCTGTTATGATTAAAGAATCTGTTATGAATAAAAGTATTTATTAATGATATAAAGTTTCTTATTTACATCACTTTTCACCAAGGTTTAGTGCAGCAAATTAGTTAATGTAATTTTAAATGACTGGCTACTACTGTCAGTAGTTGTTACATAAACAAAATTACTTTTTATTAATTTTCCAAAGTTTTTTTTCAGAAAATCATACACTAGAGCACTGTAATGTTCTAAGAAGACATGAGGCTCACAAATATAGCATTATAGTTTGCTATTGGGTAAAGGAAAGTTATTAGGAAGAACTAAGTGGGGAATAACTTCTTGTTATGAATTACATGCATAAGAAGTGAAGATGGTTCAAATTCCACACTTAGGCAATGGTAAGCCTGGATCCAGCCTCTGGGAGTTGCTTATAGGGAATAAAGAGCTATTAAATGTGCAAGAGGAGGGTAATTAATGGACCTTTATGGTGAGAAGCAGTATATTTCTTTTTCTTCCAAACTTTAAATGTCATCATTTGATATTTAGATTACAGACCACTGGAGGCTTCTAAAAGTTTCTGAAAATGTAGCAAAAAATATAGGCAAAGAGCTAACTGCATACACCACCAATATGAATTAAGAATATTTTGGACTGTGGTAGACTACTGTCTCATTCATAATCCCAGTATTTAGTTGAAAGTGAATTAGTTTAGTCTGGTTTAGGCTGAACCAGAAAGCAAGGTCAATCTTGTGAAGATGCAGTAGCAGAAATGGATTATCTACATCAGCCACCAAGTTTTCATCAAAATTTGAAAGCCCTGTGAAGTCTGGACACTCAGCCTCTCTAAGCAATCTCACTGAGCTGCATTTAAGTCCACCGCCTACCTTAAACACCTCCTGGTGAAGTTTCTCCTGTGTGGTTTCTGCATCTTCAGTTCTCTTCCCTAAGAGATTGTGTCCATCAATGTTAACGGCCCCTTTATGGCCATTATTGCCAGTTCTGCACTGCCAAGAGTTGCACATTACCAGGGAGTGTGGAGGAAGGTGTTGTCTGCAGTGTGGGAGAGCCAGAGTGATCTTCAAGAAACCTAAACACTGCCCCATTGAAGTCCTGTACAGCACTTCACCTCACTAGCAGTGTATCGTGAAAACTTGACTCCTTTCCCAGAAGATCATAGCATTTGGTACAGCAGGACTTTGGGCAGCCTTGCTGAATGGACTCCCTAATACACAGGCACCAACACAACATTTCCAAAAGGATGAACAGGAACTTCTGGGATTTTTTTCTCAACTAGTGTTAAATGAGGGGAGACACCAGGTTCTCCTATATTACACCAGGTAGGAGTTTCCATGGAAGCAAAAGATAACACACTAGCATTTAGACTTTGAGTGCATAGTTCACCTCAGCAGCTAATTCTGCAGCAAGGGGGAGAGTTGTGACTGAACGGGCTTTGACTGTGTAATAAAACACTGTGTGTGGTACTCAGCTGGTGAATGAGGAAAAATAAAATCGGAACTTAATCATCTGCTGCTATTGGATAAGGGGCAGATTCTTACCAAATGCAAATTGTTTCACTCTTTCGTACATTTATCTGACTGTGATATTTACTCCAGTGGGATCTATCCAGTGGAGTCTGGTGTAGAAGAAATTACAAATGAACCAGAAAGAGTTTCTGAGGAGAGGATCTTTTGTGACCTAGTCTAGGTGATCCTGCTCTGGCAGGGGGTTGGACTAGATGATCTTTCGAGGTCCCTTCCGACTCCTAATATTCTGTGATTCTGTGATCTCCTTCAATAGCAACACAATGCAAATTCAGCCAAAAACACCAGCCAGGAACCAGATGAACATTTCAGTAACAAGTATTAGAAAAAAGTCAGGGTTGTGTATAGCAGCACACCAGGGACTAGTTTAAGATCTGTGCCTGAGAGAAAGAAGTCATCACCATGCTGTGGATGGTTTTTATTACATGCTTCTTGTTGTTCATCAGAAGACACTTAATAAAAACAGATCAGCAAATAAAACAGCACCGCAGTTTACAGCAGCAGTATAAAACCAAATAAGCAGTAAAAATTTAATGCTAAAAGATACATTTTTCAGCCCTGACTTCACAAACGCAACAGGCTGAGCTCTGCACATTTCACGCAGAAGGATTTCAGAGGAAGTCTGAAGCAACATGCTGCCTGAAAGGTCTTCTGCTGTTCTATTGGATGGGGACAGGAACTTCTATGTATGCTGTCTTAACAAATATTTTCTGCTGTGAATACAACAGATTGAGTTCTGCTTTTATCCATATTCCCTATGACCCCACTGGCTACAGCGAACAAGGTTGGAGTGTTAATAAGAGCAAATTTTAGTCAAAAATATAGCAATTTCTTCCAAAAGACAGAATGAAATGCAAGCTGCAAATTGCATTTCTGTTATTCTTTCTGCCCCAACTACCTAGGGACAAAACTGTGGCTGAAATATTCTCCTCCAAATCAACTGATTAAGAATAATTTTAGTCTTATCTGATGTAACCATGTATGACTAATGACTGCATTTCAGAATATCACTAGGAGGAAAATAAAAGCAGAGGCAATGCTGACTAAATGATGTGGTGCTGTTCTCACTGGATTACCTCAGTTCTGTGTCAAAACAGAGGACTATTTGAGTCAGTCAGATAATCACTTCTCAAGGTCCTTTCTGGTTTTCCACATTCCTCTCTCTATGAAACTGAGAGCTAGCAAGCTTCATGAAGCAAAGCACTACATGATCTTCAGATGCAAAGTAATTTGGAGAATAGATTATTATTTCAGACAAATAAATGCCATATTTTACTGAAAGGCAAGGATAATTTGACTGCTGTTGAAAGGAATGGAAAACAGCAAGAAAGGACTACAAGATGATTTAGAAAGGCAAAGACTCATGCCCTCTGATTTAATAAATTAATATTTGTCAAATATAATAATGCTAACAGATCATGGTCCATATGCTTTAATAGCAAAGGGTAGAGTTCCTCTTGTTGACAATGATTGGCCTATGCTTGATTTAATGCAGAGATGTAGCTGAGGTAATGAAGTGCAACAAAAGATAAGGATAGCATAAGATACATTCCTGTAAAATGAAGCAGAATACGATTTTTGCATGGCTACAGCATCATACAAAGAGGCAAGTCTCTTAGAGTAAAACCGTCAGTTTAGCTGGAACAATGAATATGACATATATTAATGATTACCCAGCTTCTTGCTACCCTTGAAATTAAAAGGGAGATGAAATGCTGTAGACAGAATATGTTATAATTCAGCCACAGGTCTAGGGACAGGCTCTAATGTAATTTACATCACTTTCCAGGACATTTGCTAAAAGAATTACACTAATAGACTCTGACTCTGTGACCGAATAAGGCCATAAGTATCTGTATTACTGGATAATCTTATGTGCCTCTAAAAATTATTTGTGCTCTAATTCTAAGATAGTTTTATTAGTTTAACAAATAAATCTGGATGAAGAGCAGGTTTTCCAGTTCACTGAAAATCTCAGTCTTTCAGAATTTGGTTTCAGTTCAATTCAGGTAACATATTTTTTTCAAAACTCTTTCCAGAAAGAAATCATCTAAAATGGGGGCACACTGCACTAAGTAGGACTAGTTGCTGGGAAAGGTAGAAGAGTACTGTCACCCTTGAATCACTTTCAGTCCATTGTCCATTTTAAAAATAAAGATGTTCCTCCTGCTTTGTCAGGAGCTTTTGGTTTTGTCCATCCCAGAGTCCCAAGTCCTGCAGGTGGCTTACAGAACCAGCAGCTCCCAAGCTGTGTGTTTGGGGAGAGCTCATCCCTACAGGATCCCTCACTGCCTGCTGAAGAGATAGGTCTTAGACAAGACACATATTTCCACAGCACAGAGCGTGGCAAGGCTCTACCTCCACAGCTGAGAGATCAGCAACTTACAGACCCACAGAATCAGATCATTGCCAGAGGAACACGGGTCTTGAAACCTCATGTTAGGGACAGGGAAAACTGAGACAAATACCTGCAGAGCATTGCTGCGGATTTGGTTAACCTGATTTGCAATAGGAAAGTCTGCAAAGGTCACTTCAGGTACAAGATACACTCATCACAGAATCACAGAATCTCAGGAGTT
>NW_010170039.1:0-45740 GCF_000695765.1 Mesitornis unicolor
TGTGCCTTAAGCCTCAAACTAATATTAAACTCCCACTGTAATGTCCTGAGAGCTTTGAATGAAAGGTTCTAAGTTGTGCAAACATTGTTCCATCAAGAAAATTCTTGCATTGTAGAGTATTAAGTGCTTAAAATTGTCCTACTGGCTATTTACTTCCATCTTCCTCATGAGTAAAATATATATGATGGATTTGATGGTTAAATTTTGACGTGCATGATCTGTACTATCAAAAGACGCTACTACAATTTGGTTTCAACATTTTGCACTTTCTACAAGCATGTGTGCGAAAAGCAACACACTACCAAGACATGCCATACTGTTACCAATGTCTATCACAGTTGTATAGGAATTTTATTACCGTTAATTTTAACAAATCCTAGCAAATATTTGGTTGTTGTGGCAGTTAAGTTACTCCTAAAATATATTATTTCAGGAAAAGCCTCATTCTGTCTTAAGGCATTGCTTAGCATTAGTATGGGAAAGGAAGACTGGAATAGCTGTGCAAGAACCTGAAGGTTTATGGTGTAAATAATTTTTTTATTTTTGTAATAAAATATTTTCACTATTTTAGGTTGCAAGACACCTTGCTTTTCTGAACAAAGAACTTGAGGAAGTATGCCATCTCCAGCATCATGCCAAATCCTGCAAATAGCTCATAAACACATTGCCCACCCGAAGAACTTCAGGTCAGGATTTGATTTATATGAAAAGCAAACACCTTCTCCAGAGGATCTCTCCCCTTGGATCCCTGCTTTATGGGCTTAAGCAGATAAGAAATTCAAAGATAAAGTTGGATGTGGCTTATAAATACACAAACTAAGAGCTGAATTTCTCCCCTACCAGATAGTTGGTGCTTAAAGCCTGACACGTGAAGACACGCACATTGTACAGGCAGCCTTTCCAGTCTGAGACCTCTCTTCCAAGACTAAATTTTACACAAGACAGTAAACCTCCCAAAAAGTAGTTAATTTAAAAGCCTTACTAGGGTCTTCTAAAAGTAATTCTCATACATAGGTGATGATGACTATTGCCCTTCCTAACTACACAACAGCCATAGGCTTTGGATTCCACAGGAGCTCTTAATGACCAGCAGGTGGAAGGAACAGCACTCAGAAAGCAACTGTTCCCTTTCCTGACAAAAATACTCGCACTTAAATGGGACAGTTTTTTAGGACAAGTTTATTTTTTTTTCTCCACGGACCCTAAGGGGGAGTTTATACTGTACTTTTTCCTTTTCATCACCAATGCAGATGCAAGACAATTGGGTATCTGTTTTATTTTTCAGGACATTTATTTTGTACACAAAGCCAAAAAGAAAAAACCAAAGAAAACTGAAGTTTTTTAGCATTTCCCTGAAACCAGCATTTTCTAAATTAACATGAAAGCTTGGTTATTCTACTCCTGCACTTAACAGTTCACGTAAAGTAAATTGAAGGCACTGGAATAACAGGCTTTTTCTGCCACAAAACAGTTTCCTTGAAAAGCTTCCATCATATGAACAGGCTTTGCTGTTTTGTATTCGAGGACCAGGCCTTCTCCCATTTCAGTTTTAATTAGTTTGGTATCGACAGCTTTACCAGCATTGCTAAAATTAGTACTTAGTCTTATAATAGCTTCAGATGGGAGGCCAGGAACTATAGCTTTCAGGTCAATTGTCGATTCCTGCCCAAAATTGAGAACCATCATAAAGACTCTGTCTAACCCATCCAGTTCCCTCACATACACAAACACATTGCTGTCATTCCAGATGTAGCACATCCACCCCCGATGAAGGGGTAGCTCATTGCTGCGAAGTAAAGTTAGCTCTCTGTACAAATTCAGGGTTGAGTTGGACCAGGTCGTCTGGATCTGCAACAGTCAGCATTAATAGGTCAGCTCCTTGCACTGAATGTAGGAAACATCGCTTACCTCTCGCACTCGCACAGTCTGCTGAGAACACACCTATTAGAATCCCATTTTAACAATTCTCTCTCTTCAAATTTGTCTGCGAATTCCACTGAAAAATTGTGTTTTCTCATGCACTTTCTTGGCACTTGTGGCGTGGCATGGCAGAGACAGAGGTTATTAGGCAGGACAGAATTTCCCCAGCACTGACACTACCTCTTACTCCCACAGTGTCCATATAGAACCATTTATTCAGGTGAAAGCCACAGGCAGTCAAGGCTTGATACTGAGCTTTTTTTCAACTGCCTTGAAAAAAATATTTAATTATGTTAGAGATGGTCTATGTTCAGTTCTTGTTACAAGGCCAGTGTTTTCTATAGTAATAGGAGTGAAAAAAGACCAGTTTTCAGTTTAATATTAGGATGCTTCTAATAATTTTAGAGCTAGATTGCCATATCTACATTATAATTGCGGTTGCCCTGCTTAACTGAATATAGATAGACTCCTTGCTCACACAAGGATTTCCTTTTCTCTAAAATGTTAGGATTCAGTGCCTTTTTATTTTCCTCCCTTGAGTTTGTTCTTACTAGCTACACTACAAATTCCCACTAAGTAAAAGAAGTCAGAGCAAAATGGATACATTACAATACTTTTAAACCATTATAGTTAGTCACCCTTATAGATACCTACTTCAGCATTTACACTTTGGTAGTCCGAGTTAACAGGTAACCAGCTACTGTTGCCTTCAGTAAAACCAGCATTATCTTTGCCATCCCACTGCATGGGGGATTTCTCTGGAAAGGTCACCTAGAAAATAAGATGGTATCAGAGCCATTACCAAGAAGTTTCTTGCTTTAATCAGTGTATTAAAAAGTTATCCCTTGAATAGCATGTTCTCACATCTTCCAGAGGATCACCATTTCAGTATTGCTTTCTTGAGTTTAAGTTAAAATTTAATGAGGAGGATGTAATCCTGCTCCAAATGTAAAGAGAAAATACAGAATCAAGACAGTTCCTGAAATGGAAGAGAATGGTGGTCTCATGGATACAGAATCACTGGGTAAAGTGTGGAATTTCTAATTGACTCTAGTAGAGTTGTCTCCCCTTGGTGATAATAAAGTTTCCTAATGACAGCTAGGATATTTTGATAAACACCTAAGACATGCAGGGAGTTGGTATATGAGGTAAGGAGTCTTTAAGAAGAGATGCTGTTATAACAGCAGCAAATAACTAGTAAATGCTATGCAGTGTCTGTTCTTTTGTAACCAGCACATTCTTCACCTTAGGACTCTTCAAGCTTTTATTTGCAAGAGGTACAATTTGAACAGCATTGTTTGTGTAAGAAATTATTTCCAAGTGCAAAAACTTTATTGAAAACCAGCTTTTAGCTGATTAAAAACTGTTGATGTAAAAAGTCTGGAGGTTCTCATTTTGAAGGATGCAGAAAAATTCTGAAAAACCTTCTGCATTGTTATTGAAGAGCTTGCCAAAAGATCTGACACTTAAATTTAATGATATAAGAGGGCATAAAATATTTTGCACATACTTTTAAGTGTTTGTTTTCCATGAAAACTGTTTTTCATATAAAGGGCACTTTTCAATACAATCTGTCAGAACAGCAGCGCAACAAAAGAAATTGTCACTTTGCTTTGTGACATTATAAATAATGGGTTTCTCCTTTTAGCATGTTCTGAAAAGCAGGAGAAAAAAATCCCAAGTTTTCAACACTGGTAACACTCCCTTTCATTTTTACCTCTTCCAGCTTTTCCTGAAGTCTTGCAAATGCTGGGGCTAAAAACTATACCCTGAGCAAATACTCTCCATCTTTCTAAGCCACTCATTAATCAAGGGATTCTTTCTCTCCAGACTGAATGAAGAGTGGTATTGCAAAGTTACAAAGCTGTGAGCCACAGGGTAGCTACTAAGAGAGAGTAAACACTGAGGAGCCAAGGGCAAGCCACTTTCCTGAAGAGTATCATTCTCTCAGCAGTAATCAGCAGCAGGAAGAAAATGCAGGAGATATTTTGACCTCGGTGGTCCTCAGAGGAAATGAGATTTCCTTATAACTCAGAGAATCATTTCCTCACATCTGAATCAGACAAACCTGGTGATGCTCCTGTGCTTCTTCAAGTATGCCTTACCCTTTGGTACAAAGATAGCCAGCACCACTGGTAACATCATCAGAGCCTGTCTCATTCCCTAACAGAGGCTTTCCACAGCGAAAACATTATTGGCCACAGGACCATGTTCTCATGCTACTCAGAAGGGGTCATCAGAGGCAAAGCAGAGCTGTAGAGGGCTGTGGCCAAGGCACCCTTGCATAGTCAGAGCAAAGCAGTCTGCTGGAGATGGTGACTGTAGCTATTCTCTCTCATGAACTCCGATTTCCTTTGAAAAACAGCCAGAAATAATGGACTTTGACAGAGCCAGTAGGGTACATCTGTGGGAGGAAGGAGACACCAACTTGGTTCCTCATGCTTCAGATGACTACAATACACCTCTTATAACAACTGGCCCATGCCTGGTGTTGGCACTTGCTGCCCCTTCTGCTGAAGCGAAGCAAAGCAACACTGCTGCAAAGCATGCAAGACTGATCTAGCAGAGGACAGAAATCAAGGACTGTGATTGCAGTCCAGCAGTTCAGAGACATATCAAGGCCTTGGGTCTGGTCTCTCGCCTGGCCATTTCCACCTGCTGCCCAATGGTTTTGCCATGGGGGACACAGAAAACCATATAGACAGTGAGAAAGACTGGGTTTGGTTAACAAAACAGAAGTTAGTCTATTTTTGAAAGTTCTGTTACTCAGAACAACAGGATCAGAGTTTATATGCTCTTCACTTACATTTTCTGATGCAATGTTCTCCATGCCTATTTCTTCACCGTAGTAAGTTACAGGAGTACCAGGGAGGGTTAAAAGCAGCATGTTTATAACATTGACGTACTCCTTCCCAATCCGAGATGAAATCCGAGCAGCATTAGGGCTTCCAACCTGAAGAAAACACCATTCTGTTAAACACACATTATAATATTCCATGCATATGTCAAATTGGTTAATTAATTTTAAAAGGTAGTAGGTTTCTTTCTTTCCCCTCCAGGCCTGTGAGTGCAATTATATTTTTTAGCTTGGTGCCAGTAGAAACTGGCACAAGCCAGCCAGTGGCACATGAGGCAGAAGCTAAGAGAGATGACAAATAACAGATCTCCATGCTTACGGTTCCCTCAGATTTCTGCTATTTTCTTTGCTGTGTGAAGGTGGTGCTTGTTTTGAAAAGATCTCTTGCACATCCCAGACATGCTACCTAGCAAAGCCCAGTAAGGTTTTAAGTAAACTGCCCTCAGCAGACTGCTCTGTTCTTCCCTGGCCCTGGAGGTTTCTGGAATCATTGCTCTGAGTTAGTTTATGGCCAAAGATAATTGTACCAATCCTGTCCTCACTGGTGGTTTAAGCCAATGCCCTGTACTACGTTAGAGACACCAAGGGAGGGGCGTAATCGTAAATTCCCTTCTATAACCCTTGCACAGGGGTTGTAGCTGTTCCTGAAGGGCAGGACAGCCACCTGGTCAGCCAATGCCAACAACTGCGGCCACAGCAGCCAAATGTTTCACGTGGACATCTATAACTCAGCAGTGGGCACAGACTGCTGCTGCTCCCACTGAGAACAGCATGTACATGTGGGAGACATTTCTATCACCATAAGAGGAACTGTCACCTCTAGGTTTCTATCACCTGTAGAAACAAGTCCTTCCTATAAGAGTTGGGTCTAGGACTCTTACCGCCCAGTTTGGCCATTTTCCTGCAGGCATGTTTTTCATCCACAAGTTGACAGCTTCAAAAATACTGTTGCCTGATAGATTTTTCATGTTAATTAGGTTGAAATTGAAGGGAAAATCTGCTTCTTGGATAAAAGTTGTTCCATAATACATCATTGTTGCTTCGATATCTTCCTTTTCATCCCCATCAGAACCCATAAACCTACAAGGAAGTACACAAGTACCCCATTTGGCTCATTCTTGGTTTGCACAGAGCAGAAGGGAACTAGTAATGGTGATGGACATACTTAGAAGGTAACACAGTATTAAGAATTATGTTTGCTTCCTTCCTCCCCATCAAATAATATTAATAAGAGAAACAGTATTTTCTAAAGCAGACAAGGAAAAATATTTCTTGGAAATTTCTGGAGAAAAATCTACAAGAGTTAATGAAAGGCTGTAAGTATCTGACTGAAGTCTCATCTTTCTGAAACCACATCCACGTAACTCCATTCCAGCAATTTCCATGCTTTCCTTTACAGAAAAGGACCTGGAGGTGCCCCAAGTTGAACATGAGATAGCAATACACAAAGGCAGCTGGCGATATCCTCAGCAGAATTAGGAGGAGTGTTGTCAGGAGGTCAAGGGAGGCGATGCTTCTCCTCTGGTCAGCACTGGTGAGGCCACACCTGGAGCACTGTGTCCAGTTCTGAGCTCCCAAGTACAAAATAAACATGGGCATACTGGACAGCATCCAGCAAAAGGCAACTAAGGCCATTAAGGGACTGGAGCATTTCTCCTATGAGGAGAGGCTGAGAGGTGGGACAGGAGAAGTAACTGTCAGGGAGGGAATCTCATCAATGTTTATAAATATCTGAAAGGAGGGTGCAAAGACGATCATGCCAGGTTCTTTCAGTGGTGCCCAGTGCCAGGATCAGAGGCAATGGGCATAAACAAAAACACAGGAGGTTGTCTCCAAACATCAGGAAACGCTTCTTCACAGAGTGACTGGGCACTGGCACAGGTTGCCTAGAGAGGTGATGAAGTCTTCATCCCTGGAAATATTCAAACCAAACGGCTCTAGGTAGCCCTGATGAGCAGAGGAGTCAGAGCAGATGATCTCCAGAGATCACTCCCAAACTCAACCATTCTGTGATTTTTAACAATCTCCACGTGTCAGCCACAGGGCTGATTAATTACAGTGTCTCTGTGTTCTGTATGGTGGCCCCTTCTGCATACTTTTGTACAGTCCATAGGTACAGCAGAGCCACCAGGGCCAATTAATTTCCTTTCCCTCGCATACTGGGGAAGAGATAATAGAGCCTATGCATCGCTGCTTGCATTTGAGGAAAAAAGTATTTTTTGGTCATATTATGTTACTAAAAAAAAAAAAACCAAAACATTTTAGTGCAAGCAAAAGGGTGACAAAAATTAGAGAACAATTCAGTAGCTGTAATAATGATTACCTGTATCGGCCAGGTTCACTGCTGAACTCATTCATGGTTTGACGGAAGCTACGGATGATATCATGCATACCGACTTGTGTGGTCGTGTAGTCGTGGTAGAGCTGGGAATAGGCTGTGATACTCTCCTTCAGGAAGGATGCAATATTTCCCATTAGTTCACCAATATTTTAGATTTCAGAACTCGCTAAATTCTTCCCATCCTGTCCTGAGACAACACACCAGCCCAGATAAATTTTAACTGAAATATTTGAGTTTAGCATGCCAACACTAACAGCGCAGATCTGAACTGCACTTGGGGAACTCTGAAGATACGATAGCAGAGAGAGGAGTGACTATTTTGGATCCTGTCTTTCAAGAGGGAGAGTCCACCTGCAGCAGCAACCAACCGAGCCCATGTGCAGCTGTGAGCACAGCAGGTATTGTGGCCACACACCAGGCTGGACAGATGGACAACATCATTGTCGTAACTTATAAAGGTAATGACACTTGTGGAGCTGACCAGTTTTATGCAATGCCAAACTCCGCAGGGGAACAGTGCCTTAGTGCTGGCACTATCTGGGGACATCACCAAGTTCACCATATCTCAGCAAAAGCAAATAGCAGAGTGTGCATGCTTCTGAATGCATCTGGCCACATCTCACTGTGACACGCTGACAGTATGAGGGGGTTTTGGTTTACTCCAATTTCTACTAGCAGTGTAGAAGAGGTACATGCTAGTGACTGCCACAGGATCCCAAGTGGGCCAGAGCTCTGAGCTTATGTCCTGTAGTGGGCTCCCCAAAAGACAGCCAACTGTTAAGATCTAAAAAGACTAGTCTTTTTAGAATATAAATTGAAAAGCAAATGATTTTAAACAGAAAATTCAAAGCAACTGTGTCAGGACAGAAATACAAAGGGTCTATGGACAATTCTCCTCCCACCCACAGTGCTCCTGCTTCCAGATATCTCTCTGACCTACACGCTCAATCCAGGGGCTTCTTCCTTATATGCGCTCCTTCAGTGGACCACCCAGGAGCCACCTGTCTTCCAAGGGACACAACTCAGTCTTCCTAAAGTCATAATTAAGACCCAAAAGAATAAAAACATGCACTCTCATGCCCCAGTGGGAAATGCAGGGAAAAAAGCAAAGGCAGAACATATACGTTACTGGATTCTGGGACTTGTTCACTGGAGGCTCATCGCGGAGATGTGCTGCTTCTAAAAGAAATCTAACAGCGCTGAAACTAAATCCATCAATTCCTTTGCCGAGCCAAAATTTGATAATATCCTAGATAAAGGTAAGAGTTGAGAATTCCAAGTGAGCCCATCCCTTTTGAAATAATACATAAACAGAAAATTAAACCTGTTACTAGTCATTAACGTGTAACAATTTACTTTTTAATTTGTACATCAAATTTCACTAGAAGTTAAAGTAAACTGTGTTGATCTAAGGTCAAACTAAGATCCAAATAAAGCATGTCATGATTTCAGCCAGTACAAAAAAGAAAAAGACCACTTTGTAACTTCTCCGCTAATTCACACAACCAAAGCCAGGGCATGCCTCTCTAAAAGCCGTTTCTCATCTCGTCCATCAGAACAATCGGGCTCGTGCTAAGCGCTGCTGTTGCGTTGCGTCGTGGCTGCACACAAGTAGAACACATTGATTCAAAAATGCAAGAATATTTTGTTCTGCACAGACCTTGTGCAACCAATATTCTTTTTATACAACAGAGCTCTTAAAACACTTGTTCTCTCTTCTTTGACTGATGTGATTTTTTTGTTTTATTTTCAGGCTTATTTGTTGATTTGCAGGAACATGAAAAATTATTACTCAAGTTAACTGCTATTGATCTGTAATTTCACTATCAAATTCAGAGGTTAGTCACTAGTAGTAAAATTATATCCTACTTCAGTAGCTATTATATTACTACAGTTTTAATTGCTCTAGTTTTTAGCAAACAACTCTCAAGTTCAGTTCCTCTTGGGTGGTTTCTCAAATGTTCTTTTAGACCAGATACTTTTCTTCCTCCGAGTTAAAAAAAATAATAAAATTGTCAAGAAAGCTCTTGAATTGCCTTTTTAAAAATGTATGAAGTAGCCTTGCCTGAATAGGCTGGAGTAGAACTAGTCCACATTCAAGCTTTACAGATTTTTGTTTGGCCTTACTGAGTTGTACTTTCTTATAGTGCCATTCTGAAAGTAGCAGCTCTCGATATGGTGTCCATTCAACACTGCATCCACCAAAAATTAATTCACGCTTATGCATGCGCTCATCACAAAAGCAACACTCTGCAGTGCAAATATCAAGCACTAATGTGCTCACTGAGACCAATCTACTTTTATTTATGCAAGAAAGCTCCAACATGTTGGCTGCTGAGATTCATTGCTCTTGCACGCCCTGTGGCTAAACCAAAGATTTGAGTTTCTCTGGAGGAGTCAATTCGCTTCCTGCTCACTCCTCCTAACCTTCTGAAACAGGATTTTGATTTAAAATACCAGACAAGGATTATTCTTTAACATGCTGGAGAAATTACGGATGTTTATAAGCATTTACCAAAGGTTGGTGTTACCAGGCCAAACTTACTGGTGTTCAGTTCATTTCTTTGCATAAGAAATGCAGCATCTATTTGCTACTGGAGCTTCAGTAACGTATCAGGTACCATTCAAAAAAAATTGGCCAGGGCCATTGAAAAGTATGTGTGATGCTAAGAATAAACAGTGTGAGAGACAAGACACAGCATTAAGGGAAGTACCAAGATGCAGAGAGGTTACTAGCGGCATTCAAGAATCAGTCTTGAGAGCAGTCCCATTTCATGCTTTAGTTAACAAATACAACCAAAAGGGTTTTGTTTCTTCATGCACATGCAGTACTTGGGGTGAAGGGAGAGGCCCCAGAGAGACACTGAGACCATCACAGTAGAACTTGGCAGCTGTGAGGACTAGCGCCAAAGAAATGCAACAAAATTCAATGGTACAAACACTTAAGGACTAAATCAAAACACTTGCAGTAGCTGTACTGCCTGATGGGGTATAAACTGAAAGGTAAAAAAACTACCCAGCAATTGTCAGACCCCACCATGTTCAGGCTCACTTCTCCATATTTTAATGAAGGCTACATTGTCTGCTGGGGGATGTGATGCAAGCAAGCCTGAGGTTTCCGAGCACAACCTTGCCTGGTGGAGCACTCTCACTCTGGTGGCTGGCTGTCCATCTCTCTCCCCTGTAAGGTCATCAGAGATGTAGACAGATCGAAACTCACTATCTCTCCCTTATCCACAAGCCCAGGCATTCCTTGTGATTCAAATCAGCATTGCCTTGCTCTCTTGGAAATGCAAACGTCTCTGCTAAAAAGAGGTGCCATCCCCACGTTTGACTGGCTCATTAACAGCTCCTTGTATCAACAGAGATAAAAACTTCTCTCCACTTGGGTGATTCAGCTCTGTTTCAGCTCAGGCTTCAGTGCCAGAAAAGCTATTTCAGCTGAAGCCAGAGAGCCAAGTTTGAACAGTTTGTGAATAAGGTTAGGCTGAAAAGCAGAGGGGTCCTAAGGCATCAGAGCAAAGAAATTTTAAGACAGCCTTCAGTGGGAACAGAAAGCAAAAGGGAGCTCCTTTTTAAGTCCAGTAGCCTGTTTCAAACACCCATCAAGATCTTGCCAGGCACTTGTGTGAGCAGGGGACTTAAGCCAGTAGAAAAAGCAGTAGATGTACCTTTTTGAAATCCAGAGGACTGCAACACCACCCGCTGCCAGTACTCCCACTCTAGGACAATTTTATTTGGATTTTTTGTTGTCGTTGTTGTTGCTTGTCTGCTTTTAAATTAAAAAGACTTGAACAAAGTAGCTCTGATGCTGGAAGCATTACAAGATCAAGCTTGAATTTTGCTTATAAACTTACTGTTTGTCTAGACACCTTTTCGTTTCAAAAGTTTACATAAGCGGCAATCCTTGAGTTGCTTCCAACCAGATTGCACAAATAATCAGGGAAGTTAAGTGCAGAAATAGCTGCTTTGCTGTTGGCGCAGCAGCAGCGGGTTACATACTTACATGGATTTCTTGTTGGACAGCAAGGTTGCGAAAGTTTAAGTCTGGCTGTTCTTTCCCAAACTGATGAAAATAGCACTGCTTTCGCACAGCATCAAACTGCCAGCTGGAGTTCCCAAAGACGCTCACCTGCTCATACAAAGGGGGATAATCAGAACTCTTCCTTTAATAAACATTTACTCCTGTGCATACTTCAATATAGCAAAGCACAAAAAGCCTAATCTATTCATTAAGTTCTGAGTAGATTTTGGTACTCATGTTTTATATTTCCTTCTCCTGCGAGGTGCTCACTCTTTAGTCATCATGTGTATTTCTTTTTCAATGTTCTGTTTCATTGAATTTGAGTTTAGTTTTTGGTTTGGTTTGGTTTTTTGTCTTTTTAAATAGACTTTCACTGGGAGTTAATCAGAATAGAGAGGGAAACGCGGGTGGGAACATTTCTTTACGAACTGTTTTTCCTAAAGATTATTAAAAGTAGCTTTAGTTAACTTAGTGCTTTCTGCAATCTGGTATTACCCCTTTGAAGTGCCAACAACAGTCAGCATGTTAAAATGTTAACTTAATCGTATCTGCAATAAAAGAATCCAAAAGCTAAGATAGCTCTTAAGACTAATTTAAAAAATACACTAGTTGGTACAAATATTAATTCCACTTTGAGTTTTTAGAATATACAAGTTGGTAATCATGCACCCATCAGTTCAGATTCCAAGTAAATACATTTGAAATAGGCAACCCACTTTCTGGTGTGATGACCCTCCAGAAAAAGGGCAGAAGCCAAGAACACGCTGTTTTGTTTCCCTCCCCACCAACTATGATTTCAGAAGACCTGAGATGAATTTTCTGGAGCAGAGTACCTGGACACAGAAGAGGACACATGTGAACAACTTGTGCACAACCTGTGCACAACCATCCCTTCTTTTGTTTGATTAACGAGTCAAGGTTTAACGCTGACGGAAAGAAAAGCCATTTTTAAAACTCTGAAGTAGGAACACCTGTACCCTGAGCTGGTTGAAATCTTAATCTGCACTAGCTCATTTAATAACATCAGTCTGTA
Source organism: Mesitornis unicolor (assembly GCF_000695765.1). NCBI lineage: Eukaryota > Metazoa > Chordata > Aves > Mesitornithiformes > Mesitornithidae > Mesitornis > Mesitornis unicolor. Next base: position 12,176 of record NW_010170039.1, read on the forward strand.
CCTCTCCACAGCCATTTATAACCCAGTGTGCACTGGGAGAGTTTGCTTTTGCATCCAGTTTGGGATTTGCAGGCATCCCCCTCGTGCTTACCCAGTTGTTTGGAGGAGTGACCGAACCCGCAGCCTGCACGCAGTCCTGCCAGATGTAGTAGTCCATGTACTTCCCAGTCCGATTGCGACTTAGCTGAAACCATCGGTGTTTGTCGCTTGTGTGGTTTGGTATTAAATCCATTATCACCTTTAACCCTTAAAAATCAAACCATTAAAAAAACCCTAAAACCATTACATTCAGCCTTTTAAGACAAAGCTTGTATTTTTTCTTAATGCATTATCAGAGGCTTTTGGACATCTTCCTTCCCAGAGGTCTGGCCAAAGGGAAAGCTCCTGCTGGAAGGATTTAATCTCAAGGGACTGGTGAGTGCATTGCATTTTGAGCCGGCATAGCCCCGTTGGCTGCTGACACAAGGACACACAATCAAAACCAGAAGCCCCCAGACCAACAAGAGTCTGCAAGTGGCTGCAACTCCTCTTGCTGGTACTGCTCCCCCATGCCCACTGCTGGGGAGGGAAAGGACAGGCAAGAAAAATTAGATTTCTGCTGTTACGAACCACTTCCACTAACTCTGACTTCAGCATCTGTCTCCCAGCTCCCAGGTGGGAAAGGCTTTTCACCAATCTAGCATCAGCACACATGTTCTTCCTCACCTTCCTTAAAGACTAGACATTTTTTGAATTCCCAAATGTTTCTGGGGCCGGCAACCATTTTCCGTCCAGCCCAACAGCTGTAAGGGGAAACACCTGAGCAAACGCCTGGTCTAAGGCACAGACACATCAACCAAGGATGCAATCATGGGAAGGGAGTGTATGTTCCCTCCCAACTCCCTAATTGCTTTGCTGCTTTCTCCAGAAAGCAGCCATCAGTCATAAAATTCAAAGTCAGAAACAACTGCATCTTGGCCTTGTTCCTGTTGGGACTATGGATGCCGATATCCTCATGCACCAGCGAGCACAGGCAGCACCACCAGCCCTACCACCCATCAATATCCTCAGAGGGAACTGTGCCTTGCAGAGGATGCATCACAACCTGATGCTGCTGTTGTAACTCCCCACGCCTTCAGTCCTGCTCCCAGCACTACTCCAGCACTTTTATTTTGCTCCGAGTTGCAGCTTACCTTTGTCATGTGCGGCTGCAAGCAGATTCTCAAAATCACTCATTGACCCAAACATGGGATCAATATCGTAGAAGTCTTCAGCTCCATATCCAAGGTCTTTTAACGGGGACTTGTAGAAAGAGGTGATCCAGATGGTTTTTATATTCAAGTACGTCATATGGTCCAGCTTTTCTTGGATCCCTATTTAAAAGAAAACGGCATCACTCCTTTAGAAAAAGCAAAATATTTCTGTTGAAATGTTTGTTGCAGGCTCTCAATCAAAGATGGTTCACAGGTCCCTTTGATACCTCATCATCCCATTTTCACCAATCACAGGTAGCAGGGCAATTTCTGCAGGGATAGCGTGAGATCACAGAATGGAAACCATTCAAAGACACTTTTACAAAGAAGGAATTTTCTCCTTCAAAGAAGCAGGATTTTAAAAAGAAAATCAGGTCAAAACACATTTTTATTCTAAAAATATTTACAATTTAATGTATTAAATTTAACACTCACTTCTGAAGACAAGCTCTTATATTTTGTTAAAATGCAGCAACAGCATTGCTTTCCCATTTCAAGGAACATAAATGAATCCTCAGCCCACCTGAAGGGAAGCACAACTTTAATGCAAAGATCCCAGGTTTTGCCTGCCTTAGAAGAAGTCTCTTAAGGGTTTTTTCTGTTGTTTTCTTTAAGGACACCTCACTCCAGCCTCCCCTGGTATTTTTAAATCCAAATCTTTCCTATCTTCCTGTCATGTTACTATTGGCATGCAACTACAGAAACAGTTTTTTCTCTTCACTTGGCAGCAGAGTTGTGCTGCTGCTTGCGCTCAGTCCCACCTCTAAACATCTGTTCTAACACCAGGCTTAGACTTAGCAACTTGAGCAAGCGACTCCTAGAACTATTAATGGCAATGGGAGTTGCCATTAATGATTAATCAGACAACTTCTTGTCCATTCTTCATTAAGGTGGCTTTCTCTATAAGACTGTATGGTGATTTTTCTTATATATATATATATATGTACATATATTCATATGGATACACACACACATATATACACAGATAACTGCCACACAGCTTTGCACACACCAAGGATGGAGACTCACCCACCTTTCAGATCCCCATTCCCATCCTTGTCGCTGTCCCTGAAGGAACGGGGGTAGATCTGATAGATAGGACCAGCCTGCCACCAGTCGAGACACTTCGGAGAGAGAGCAATAATGGCAATCGTGGCGCCCACAAGCACAGCAGCAGCAGCAATTATGAGCCAGAAAAGAATCTCCCTGGTGACTCGGTACCGGGCTTGGCTGGAGAACTTTAGTAAGACTTCCTTTGGCATCCCCGCATAAGGCTTCAAGGCCGGCTCCTCTGTAGCTGCTGGGTCCACATCAACCATGCACGTTCTGGGCATTTCTTGGCTGCTGGTATCAATCTCCTTGTCATCAAAAGCCTCATTTTGAACAAATCCGTTGTTCTCCACACCTCCCTTCTCACTCAGCTCCATGGGTAAGCTCTTAGCTTCCTCCTCAACCATTTTACTTCATGAGTCTTGTCCTGGAGAGTCTGGGCACAGCAAGGAAGTGTGCCAACACACCTTTGTTCAGCGAGATGAGAAGCAGCGTAATTAGCATCTGGGTTTATCATCAATCCTGACCAACTGGTCAAAGTTCAAAAAAAAAAAAAAAAGGCAAAAAGGGCAAAGTGCTCCCACTCTTCCGCATAATAGGCATCTTCAGCAAGATAACAAAACGCTACCAGAAAGCGCAGCCTTCCAGGGAGGCAAGCCTATCGCTCGTGCCAGCCAAGCAGACTTACATTCACGGTTGCTCTCTCCAGCACACTAAACTTCTCTTCCTTCTGACAGCAGAGGAAAAATTGGGTTTTTTACCAGTAAAAGATACAGTAAATATGCAGCTTTCCAGACTGGTCGTGGTCTCCCCTGCCTAAAGCAGTCTGAGCATTAATTAGCAATTTATACCTGGACAAAAAGAACAAGGTGTTGACAACTCCTGGCCCAAAAGCAACAACACAAACTACAAAGAAAAGATAGAAAGGGCAGTTGTGCTTCGTTTCTTATGGCTTGGAAAAACAACACCCCCAGGACTAACCCAACCCAGCCCATCCACGGCTCTGAAGCAGTAATCAGATAAAGCACATACCAATCCTGCTATTCACAGCACGTGGCAGGTTGGACAGCCAGAGCTGTCCCCAGGTCAGGATGGGATAACTGCACAGGCACAAGCAGGTTTCAAGAGAGAAAGCCCACTATCCACTACTGAAATACCTTTTTAAAGCAAAAAAAAACAACAACAACCAAAACTCAAAGAAACAACCCCTCCACCCAGAACAAGAAAAATGAAACATCCAAACAAAATCTGTTTAAAGAAAAGTGACCTTTCCCTTCTCCCTCTTTAGTATACGTTTTTCAAGCACCTGTCCATGACCATGGGGTCATGGCCCCAGGGAAACTCCCATGAGCAAGTGCAGTGGAGAAAAGTTCGGGCTTGACCTAGAAAAAAATATTTATTACATTTGCCTCAAACCATGAAAGAAGTTTATAAACCAATGACTGAAAAAAATCCAGCACGCAATATTCAAATGATTCAAAAATGTGTTATTTCTTCAGTAGCTCAGCTGAAAGGAGGCTTTTTTTTCTGCCAGAGTTAATCCTTTCTTCCCTTTCCTCACAGCAGTGCCTGGCTGCAACCTCAGCCTGTGCAGAGTCAGGGAATTGTCAGAGCATCTGAGATAGCAGCAGTAGTTTCAGTGCCTGCAATTCAGTATTGCCAGGAAATTATTGCAAACAGTCTCCCTTCTAATGACTCTGCAGTCCCAATGTCATGGTGTCAGTAGGTTGCAAAAGTTTCCAGGCAGGCACGGTACCCTCGGGGACGAAGCCTGTATTTGGTACCTGGTTCGAATGTGTCAGTCTGTTCACTGTATACTTCATTCAGCTTTTCCATAACACCAACCACTTCTCCCATCTCCCCTTTAAGCTGCTTCATTTCAATGACTTCATTTCAGATTAAAATAGCAAACGTGTAAATACAGATTTTTCAGGTTGCACCTGAAGACCTTGGTACTCCCCACCTTGCTTTTTACCCGAACTCAGAGTTGCTTTTCTCTTATTCCATATGCGTGTTTCTAAATTGTGTGGCTGCCACAGTTCAGAATCAGAGTTGAGAATATGGATCTACATATGAATAGATATAAAAACATAGGCATAGAATATCTATGTACACCCCTCTACCCCAGCGATGCACATGACCCTCTAAAAACCCCATGACTCATCACAAGAACAAAGCCAAGCCTCCCACATCACGACACTGCGCAAAACCAATGCCTGTAAGAGGAAGCTTGGCACCTTCTGCGATACTTAGAGACAGGTAAGTGGTATCTTCAAAAAAAAGTTGAAGGGCGTTCATTGAAGAAAGTCAACCGGGGTGACACTGATACAGACTGTACAGTAGGACACAGTACACTGGGACACAGAACTGTCATTTATAATAACAAATAGCTGCTCAATAGGTAATGCTACACAACTGTGACTTAAGATGCAGTTTTACGCCTAATCCATCAACATTTAACACTAATTTAATCAACTCTTATCCCTGACTGCTTGTTCCTGCCTTGTATGTGCCAGGTGTAGTGTTGAGGCAGCTGCGCACTGAACCAGATTGGGAAACAGATGTGGTTGTAAAAAAGCTAAATTCATTCTTCAGACAGCTCCATTCCTAATCCACCTGGTCCCCATGAGAGGACACGAATGATTCTGCCAGCTCAGCACAGGGAGGAAGAGGAGGACAGGCAGGGAGAGGCGCCAGGACACAAAGCACAGCTACTCAATTGAGCAGCTCTTTGGGCAAAACGTAGTCTTCACGTCTTCACATTTGCTTTAGCACATCCCTGTCTGCCTCTTAGAGAAAGTCAGGGAGTAGAAAGCAGTTAAGTCTCATACCCACAAATGCTGCTGGAATCAAAAACAGGGAAAGGGTTTAAATTCTGTTAATGGGTTACTCACAATCACACGTGAAAACTGCAGAGGATCAGGGACCTAACCCCCCCTTGACCCAACTGCTACGTCACTGCTACCCAAAACACTGCTGAAATGCTGTTTCCAAGGGTGTATTTCAGCCCCCACCCCACCCTTCTTTTCTTTAAGCCAGTAAACTTAATGGTGATAATTGCCTGCATAGACACGTGTGCTTGATCTAACGATATAGGGAGGTTTCCCTTCTTATGTGTACTTTTAACCATTGATAAAGGCCAATGTATTTTGGGAGTCAGAAGCTACCACTGCTCGCTGTATGTTACTTCAAATGTCTAGCAGGGGTGCAGCAGCCAAGGCCTGCTCTGCAAACCTTGCTACACAGGAGCTGCGGCTTCCAAGGAGCCCCTCTTGGCCTAATCCCTAAGTAACACTAAAGGCTTATTTATACCTTAAGCAGGACGGAGCGTGTCTTCATTGCCAAGTGCCCAGCTGAAGAGGGGGATTACGCTGCTGCGGCAGATCAACGCAGCGTGCAGGAACCAGAGGCCGTGGACAGATGAATCCACATGCGCTACCTCAACCTTCCTCCAGTGGCTACAGGGCACACAAAGATACAGGGACACACTATTCTACAGTTAAAACAGAACATAAACCATCCTGGAAACAACTAGGTCACCATCTTAGTGAACATATGTTTTTTTACAGCTGGACTTCAATCGTTTTTCGGATTAGCCCTGCGTTGCCACATAAGAAGATCTGCAGCACAAGCAGGCAGCAGCAGAAGCAGGGAGCAGCACAGCACAAGTACACTTAGGCTGGATATCTGGACCTTCCATACAGCCAAGGAGCTTAAAACAGGTCTGGATGATCATCTAACACAGACACTGGAGAACAAGTCCGAAAATCTGGTACTTCCTCCTATATGTTTTTTTCCTCGGACTAAAAACAAAACCACAGAGCTATGTTGTTTTTATTACAGACCTGTGGATTTTCTCCTCTTTTCTCAACTTGAGGAGTGGCTCACCTGAAAATTATTTGATATAGGGAAAAGGTAAATTTCATTTTAAAAGAGGCAGATCACCAACAATTCCCATTGAGCTTTAACTTTTTCCTTTTAAAACACATTTTATGTATGCAGGCATTACGCTTTTGGCTTGCTCTCAAGCAATTCTGAACAGTTCCCTTCTGAGCAATTTTTTAGTTTAGCAGGAGTAACCAGCCAATGCAGCTGCATTAGCAGAATCATTAAAGAGTAAAGAAAACACTTCACATTCTGTGCCAGTTATTCTGTTTACATCAAGGTTAGATAGGGAAACAAAACCAACCGGTATGTGGGCAGCAATAGCTGCTATCTCCACACCAACTGCCATGGTTATTCCTATAAAATGGAGGGATTAATTTCCACGAGCACTTCTTATATATAATTATTTAGATGCACAGGCTGACTTGGTCTGCTGTTTGATGCTATACAAATGCCAACTAGCTTGCCAGTTATGTGATACCATACATATTACAGCGAAAACCACACAGAGGGGTGATTAAGCACCCTAATGTGCTAAGTGTAGGAAGATGATTATTGTTAAAAAGTTCTCTTGCTTAATGCTTTTTCACTAAATGGTTTGTTACCACTGGAACTGGTCTGACAGAATGCACTTCACCTCTAAGTATTACCTCAGTATTTACAGAACTGGGACCAGCTTTACACCCTTGTAAAGAGGCAAACACTATGGCTGTCAGTTTTTCCTCAATGGCTCACACAAGACTGATGGATAATCTGACTTTTAAAGCTATGTTTCATTCCACACTGAGAAAGTCCTCCCTGGATGCAGAGGGTAGCATCAACACCATCAACAGATGTTCTTGAGGAACAAGTTCCTGATGCGGTGCCTCTCACCCTGGGGTCCCCAAGCGTGCCTGAGCTTTCTGCCATCAGCGTGAAGATCTGGAGGGTGGCAAAATGTAATTGTGTGGGACACTGTGACACGGTTTGGTGGGGGTTTTTGTTATTTTTTCAAAGCTCCTAGTCCACTAACAGACTACGCAATTACAGGTTGATGGCATTACAAGTGCTGTAATTGGCTACTGCTTGGCTCACAAGACATATCAGGGTAGGTTTCAGGTGAAGGAGGCACCTGGCCCCTGCCCCCCAGGAGTGATCAGCATAGTCGGCTTCTCCCACTATTTCAAATGAAAACTTTAATGAAAATTATCCTCCAAGTCTTGCTGTTAGCATGGCTGCAAGAACAGCAGCACACAGCACTGTCTCCTCCTGGATGCCCTCCCCTGCAGAGGGACAAGAACTATACTGGTGTGCATCTACAGGAAAACTCAAACTCCAGGTTTGTTGGCTGTCCAGGAGGAAGCCCACTCACGTAACTGCACCCTTCTCCATCTGCGCTTCTTACCACTCTTCCCTTTCCAGCACTCGGCCATCACGTGTCTGTTCTAGAGGATGATGACTTTCAGAGAATCTTCTTTTCCAGTCTAGTCCTTAAAAGCTTTGCCAGGGAGAGACCCAGACCTTGATTTTACCCTCACAGGAGCTGGGGATGTTCAGCACAATATTAAACCCTGAAAGACTGTTGCTGAAATTTGGATGGCTGGACACTCAAAAAAGTGACTTGGTGTTACTGAAAGACATCTGGAATGGGAAATTCATAACACAGATGGCACAGCTTGACAGCCCAACAGGAAGCCAAGCAGAAACTCAATAATAAAATGTGGCATTGCACTGCATTGCCACCTTATCTATCCTTTGTGTTGCTAACAGATTGCAGCCCACAGCAAGCTACAGGTATCTAACCTTGCTAGAGCTTCTCTCTGACAACAATTTACATTCACTGACTAGTAACTGACAAGCAAATTTTGGTCTGCTGAGCACTAAGCACTTCCTCCTGGAGAAATTAAAGGAGTTTCAGGGAGGAGCTGTCAAGTGAGGATTGTGCTCTGCAGGGCTGGCACTGCATGACCACAACCACCACCCTATTACACAAGCTGAACTGCTTTCCACAGTGCCTCAGTTTCCCCACCTGCAGGAATTACACATGTAGTATCACAGTTATATGTAGCACTTCACTCAGCCTCACCAGAGCTTATGAGTTTAATTCTTTCCTGTCTCTATCAGTACATCTAGACAGATCTCCCTGTAACTCACCTGCTTTTTTAACATGTAATTGGTGAACAGCAGTGTCGTAGGTATTCCCTTAGCCTAAGCCACACTGACTCCCTCCCAGCCTGCACCTTTTTCTTTGGAACTGTCTCAAGAACCATTCATACAACATTTTCTACAGCAAACCCCTATGAGGTGAGTCTGCCTCTTTCTATGCTGGCTTAAAGAGACTCTACTAAAAAAAGTGATAAACAAATGCAGACAAAGCAGGTTTTTTTAAGAGTGGGGCTGGTGTTTGGCTTTCTTCTGGGGGGTGAGAGGGTTAATTATTGTTGGTTTTCCTACAGCAAGGAGAACTTCAGTTAAGTCTTCACCACAGTATGTATCATTTACAATTATGAACTATAATTCTCTGCCTTGAAGTGAAACTAAGAAGCTTTTATCTGACACCAGAGCAGTACCATTATGTGCCATTTGAATGCATAAGCACTCCTAACAGTTTCAAGTTTTGTTTCAGAATGGTCTGGCATTCAAGGATCCAGTTATGGGGTGAATACAGCTTGGTGAAAGGTGAAGAAAGCATCACGGCAGCAAATATCCAGCTTCCCATTTTGAACTTAAAGAGTCCACTGAACTGTGAGGGCTCTTCAGGTGCCAAATATCACATTATGTATCTGCATAAAACAGTTCGGGGCACCTAGCTCGCCTATACCAGCGAATCACAGAAAAATGTAATCACACATTCAGCAAGTATTCCTGTAGTGCATTTAAATCTGCCCCTGTCACTCAACAGCAGAGTGACCACTATCACACAAACCCCTTCCCACTGCCCTGAGCATAATTAAAGCAGCTGTCTGTCACTATATAAAATTATTTAGGTTGGAAAAGACCTTTAAGATGAGCCATGTGTTCTCTCACAGTTCTCGTACGTTCAGCTCTGCCACGCTGCCTGGGACTCTGTACAGTGGGACTCTGACTCACTCAGAGCAAAGCCAGTTTGCATTTCAAAGACAGACCTTCCAAATATTTCAGTACTGAAGGCTGAATAGAAACAGGTGTACAACTTCTTTAAGTCAGTGACAATACAATACCCATTTTGTAAATGTCTTCTCCTTTTCCTTCATTTCATCCAACACCTTTTATTTAATGCAGTTCAAAGCATAGGGGCTACTAAGACCGTATTAGAAGATATACCTGCAAGATAAAAACTTCTGTTTTCTTTTAATTCAGTTCACAGAAGCAGCACTTGAAATATGGTAACTGCATATTAAAAAAAGAAAAAAAGTTGCTCCAATTACTCACACATTTGGATCTCTGCACTTTTTTCCCCTCTAAAAAGTTGAGTGGAAAGTTAAATGCAGTAATTGTAGTCTCCAAAGCAACAGTATGGAACTTGCTAAATGTTTTTAAGGTGAGGATGAGTAGGAGTGAAGAGATGAACATAAAATATATTTTACCATTTTAAAATTTGTCACCCAGTAAAATGAAAAAAAGGTGTCCATGACTCCAAGTAGAGACTGAGAAGTTGTTGTAAAGCACTACACTTGTAATCATCTCGCACTCTGTTTGCATTAGCTGAGTATTTCCTACAGCTATAACCTAACAAATTAAATGCAGATTTAGGAAAGCTGGAAAAAAGTATTTTGGTTCGATTTAATGCATTTTCTGCTTCCAAAAATGAAACATTATTATTTTAAAACACGCTAAAAAAAAAACACATCTGCTTTACACACTCAAGCCAAAATCCTTATTGCACAGTAAAACTTAGATGTGTTTATGATCATTGGATAAAGGATATAAAAAACCAACAAAAACCCCAGAACTCAAGATAGCATCTCCAGTTTCTCCTAAAAAGAACAAATAAAAGACTGTAGATTATTTGTCAAAGATTAAGCAGACATCCACCTTTTTGCATGAGAGTAATCTGCCAAAACAAAAGCAAAATTCACAGAATTAATTTGATGGTGTTACGAAGTTTCCTTCCAAAAATAATGGGAAATCTCTTTTCATTAGTGCAGTCAGACTTTAAAGTGTATGTATTTATTTCAGTTTCCAAATGTAGGAAGCGTGTTCACCTCCCAAAAAAGTAGCTAAAACACATCAGTGCCAAGAGGTGTGTTTTCATCACAGTTTCTTAGCACATTTGTAGTGAAGACACTTTAGATTTTCCAAGGAAAAATACTCTTGCAAGGAATATAAGATTTCTGAACATTTTTGGGTACCTCTTCTAAGTTTTGGACACTAATTCCTGGAAGTAGCTTCCCCCTGCCCCAACCGCCCACCCCCAACCCCAACCAAACACTACTCCAGCATAGCCTCAAATTTCCTACAACTCACCTTAAACTCCAAAAGTCTGTGAAAGCAGAAAACCAAGGCAAATTTCCAAAGCAAAAATTCTTTCCAACAACAGTTTCAAGCAGTTGCCACAAGTCTTCGGAACGCATCTCCCTACTACACAATGTTTTTCTTCACTTATTAGCAGGGTTAACTGCTTTCACGGAAAGATTACAAAACTGATGGAGAAAGTCAGTGTTTGTGTTGCTTTTGTTGGTTTTTTTTTTTATAGAAGTCCATCCCCATGACTTGAATCCTTATCAGTCTTTGGTAAGTTTTGAAAGCAAGTGCTGATGCAGTCGTTAGTTGATGTTAATTCACAGTTGCTAATCCCAGTAAAAGCACAGCAAAGCTTTTTCTGTGGTGAATTCTTAGTCAAGCTGCATATGGACAAATAAGGACAGCCAAGGAAATACCCCTCAATGGAAAAAGATGTTCTCAATAATCAAATCAGTCTTTAAATCCAGACATTGCAGCAAAGGAGAGCTTTAAGAAGGAAAACTAAGGAATTCGGGGGAACATGACCTTTCAGATGTAAGAAGTGCAAAGCACAGATTGAGCACATAAACTGAACAATGGAAGTGAGAGATGACCTCAAGCAGTGAGATAAACCCAAAAAGGAGCCGCAGTCCTGCTAAAACGCAAATGCCATTTGTCTTCGGAGCAATAGAGAAGCAGCTAGGTAGGTACACAAGATGGGAAAAGCAAAGCACAGCCAAGCCAAATCTGTACAGCAATAGCCCAATTCAACATCACCAGGACAAGATCAGATCAGCACAACTGAGAGAACAGGATTACAAAGACACGAGAGACCCCAGGTGGAGTTTTAACTGCATAAACTGCACACTTACCTGGATTATACTGCCAAAGTTCAGTCACCTGGGTACCTTCTTGAGGCTTTGTCAACCTCCCTTCATCTCTGGGAGCATACCATGCAGTTCCTTACCTGTAGCAGTAGAGCTACCTCTGACTTTTATTCCTTTTTAAAACTAAGAAACAGCTTTAAAGAGCTAAAAGCAGCACGCCTTCAGCAGAAAATCCCTAAATCTAAATTTTGCTTTTTAGCCCAACAAAACACAAGTTAGCTGATACATTAAAAATGGCCTGGCACGGTGGCTTTTTTTTTCCCTCCCCAGAATAGACCCGTCACCTAATGTTAGAAACACTATTTTTTGCTTCAGCTTCCAGAAGTAAAAATTGCCAACTAAACCTTGGTTCAATGCTGCAACAAACCTTGAGATCCTATTTAAAATGCCAAAGAAAAATGACTGGTTTTCTGGGGCTAATTTTACTTTTTTGTTTAAGATTTAAGTCAGTGATTATGGCTGACAGCATAAGGCGGCGCACAGATGAAGCGTCTGACTTAGCGTCACTTTACACGTGATACCAAGAAGCTACCTACTCACTAATAGTTCACCTATGATTTTGGTTTTTTCCTCCTTCACTTTAATAGCAACAACATTTCACATAAAGGACATGAAAAGTATGGATAGTTTGGCCAAGTCCTGCAAAGGTTTATATGCAGGCTTGAATAAGCACACAAGGATCCATTCTATTAAGAAAAGATTTTCACTGTAGTTAACCTCTGAGAAGATCAGATTTGCATCCAACTCTTTATTCCCTATTCTATTTTACATGTTAATGAGGATCAGTTAAAACAAAACTTTATTTTGCTTAAGATTATCAGAGAGCAGATTTGAGAACTACTCTGTTACAGGAGAAGTCAAAATTTATGAGAAGAATCAAGCTCAATTTGATATGTCAGAAGGACCTGAGGTGGTGGAGGAGCAGACTCCTCACCCCGTAGAACATGTATCTTTATGTTAGTTCTTGGGCAGCAACGTAATTAAGAGAACATAATTTTAAAACAAGTGTTAAAATCGACAAATTAAGGCATATAGCAAAATACATGGGAAGATTTTATAAAACATCTCAGACTTCTCACATTAAGAATACACAACCAGGAAGCATAATTTTTGGGTTTTTTCCAGGCTGCTGAAACCTGAACAGTATTTTGATTAAACTAAACACATTCAAATTCTGAAGCCAGTGGATAAATGAATGGAAAGCAGTGCTAATTTAGAGGGGAAAAAGAGGTCTTGATTTACATTTTGTTGTAGCTATGCAAGCTAGGTTCTTCAAAGAGAAGGACCATATGTGCATGCTTCACTCCAATACAATAAAAGCATAAACCCTTTTATTTCGAGGACACTATCCACACGATGAGAAAAAACTACACCTAAGTGTTCATAGGACTGGAGCCTATGGAGTACAAGAAATCTTTCCACTGGAACAAGGTATTAAAACGGCAGTTCATGCAGGGGCTATGCTGTACAAGCAGATTCAACAAAAAAGTTCAAAGAACTTTGACTTACAGACTCAAAAATCTACAAGATGTTCATAAATACTCATATTTCACAATAACACTAAGTATTCTGACAGGTTATTACCACTCGGTATCAGTAACATGGGCGATTTTGTTCTCCTTTCCCACCCAGCTAAAGAACTTTGCTAATAAGTTAAAAAAAACAACCCAATCAGTGAAAGTTTTAACATGAGAGTGTCACATTAGAGAAATTTCTATCCAAAATGCTGTACAAAAGTAAAACTTTATAGGTCTAACCTCAGATCTTTAAGAAACTTAAAGAAATGTGCTGACTAAAAAGTCAAGTTTCATCTGAACTTTTGGTCTTGAAATGAACGCTCTCCTGTAGCTGGAACAGGACTCATTCCAGCTGAACTTGGGATGCGTTTGCCCTAGGAGCCTTAAGTGTTGTTTGCACTCTTCTGCCTCTCATGGAGAAGCCCACTTGGAGACTTCTGGCTCATTGTGACGACGATTCACATTCGCTACAGGACAAACACAAATCTAAGAGACACACATCACTAAGAGACACCTCATAAAACCCATTTAATTATCTTCTTACATACAACCCTTGCATCTTCTTGATAAATCCTTCTCAAGAAAATATAAAGCGTATCACACTGTTTTAGCAATCCTTTATTGAAGATAACAAGTTGGTTATGTTCACTGTATTGTATGAAACATCACAATATCATACGGGAAGGTACTATCAGTACAGGGTTGGACCAGAGCGGACAGTCTGAACAATAAACCATTTTGCATTCTTCATTCCCTATCTTTTAACAACCCCAAAAAAAACCAGTAAAGGGACAAATACCTGTTAACATCATCATTTAGAACACTTTAACTTACAAGGCTAAAATCTAATGAATAAATAAAATATACTGTGGCAATAATCCTCTCTAGACCAAAAAAAAAAAATAAAATCAGATACACAGTGAATCAAAATGATTGGGAGAGCTGGCCTTCGGCACCAGTATGAAAGAGCGTGTGGTTTTTACAGACTCACCATGGGGGATAAAGTTACAGAAAAATACCATGAATTCCATTTCACACAAAACCAGTTGATGACTGTCATTAGCTTAAAACTACACACAAGGGCAATTACATCCTCGCTGAAACACAGTTTAAACAAATAGGAAAATGTTTACAAGGCATCCACAGCATGTAAGTCATGTACAGATGGATACATTCATTGTTTCCCCTCCCCGATAGCTTTTATTTTAGATAAATACTTTACTCTTCCCCAGTTTCAGCATTTACTGGACTCATTACATGCACAACTCAAAAGTCAGAAAAAAAGTCAAGGTTATTGCAAAAATAGAATTAAACTAAGAATCTTCAAGTACCTTACATGACAGCCACTCTGTACCATGCCCATTGCTTATAAAATGAAAGGTCATCGAACCCATGAAAATATCTCTAATATTTTCTTAATTTAAAATAGATAATTTTAAGTGTATTTATAGTAATCTCAAAGTGATAATTTGAACTTTGAAAATAATGCAAACAATTAAAAATTATACCCATATTACACAAGACTTCTGTCTGTATCTTAAGCTGAAAAATCAAAAAACTATAGAAAACCACATATAGAACAAAAAATAATCACAATTTACATTATAATAAAGGCAAATTTTCAGCATTTTTTAAAAAACCTGCAGCTGTGAGAGATGTCAAAGCAAGTCACTACTAACTAAAAATTCATCAGTTTGGTTTTAAAAGATTTTCTCTAGCAAGAGTTTAAGGGTGTGTTGTACACATGCGTAAAATTCTTACTGTTTTCAGATGCCTAGAATCTTCATACATTATTGCCAAATACACTTATCTTCAAGCAAGCAGTAGGCAATAGATCACAATTTGGACACCGCAGGGAAACCTAATGGTCTGGTAATACAGGTAAAACTGGAGAATTAAAAAAATAAAACAAACCCAAACCCAACGCATCTGAGAGCATATTGCCCAACTGAAATTATTTCCAAGCCACAGAGCTGCAAAGCCTTCCAACTCGGTAAAGTGAAATAAGTAAGTCTCAAACGATTACTTGTACTCTCTCATGCTTGTGTGTTGCACATTCCATTTAGCCATAGTGTGTATCTTCAGAGTACACCTACAGTCCCATGCACCTCAGGGACATACACCCATCTGCTGAGAGAATCACTCCTTCCTTCCTTCCTTCTTAGGGCCAAAGTTCATTACAGATGTAACCAGTATGCCTGAGGCTGGTAAAAATACTGTAGTACAGGCAATGCTAAGAGTGGCAATATCAGAAAACACAAAAATGAACAAATGATGGAAAATTCTAATATCTTTCTGCCCATTTCACAGAATGTTGGAAATCCACCAGAATTTTTCCCTTGTATTGAAGAAAACAGACTTAAAAGTTTTTTTCCCCCTTTCAGAATCAAAAGCATTTTAGTAGATTTGTAAGGCTACCACGGATCTTCTAGATCTCCAGCACCCTACAGGAAAAGAAGAGGAGAAATATTACTACTCACCAATACAAATGAAAACATTTTGTTGCGCTTCGGCTTTCACTGGCGTAATTAAGCAGAACACTAGCACAAGACACGACATTCTCCTTTTTTCCCCATACCTGCCCAATTTCACACACAAACATTCGCCGTTCCTCAACTTCACGAGGGAACTCACTTTTATAAACCATGAAGTCAGTAAAGCTATTACACCATAAAAGCTTAAAATTATTATCTAAAATTGTGCTAAATTACTGGTATCAATAGATACTACATCTACAGACTACAAAAATATATCTACGAAACACTACGGAACTCAGCTCTCCAGGTATTCCCGGTCCGCAAGGATTTCCCACAGGCTCATTAATGCAGTGATATTTGTACCTATTTTGAACAATTATATTTTTGTGCAAGTGTTAATTTTAGAATTCTAGATCTAACTTACGAGCAGATTGGTTACCACCACTGTAAACTCCCAGTTGGAGAGTTCCAATTAGTTTCACTAATCTACCCGAATGCACGTACATACGTGTGTCATACACCAAAAGACACGGAAAAGATTTGGTAGAAGGTAAACTTAGGTAGAATAGGTAGTTTATTCATTCACATGGCTGACGTTAAACTTGAATCTGAGAAATTCTAACTAAATAGAAGATTATGATGAATGTGACAAACCCAAAATTATTCAAATATTTGTAGAAAATAATGAACACCATGCGCTAATATCAGAAGCTATGAAAAGTTTCAAGTCATGTCGGAGTGATAGCATTTGGAAGGAAGTTTATTACTTGCTTAAAAGAGTCCATATGCATACAGATTATTCCACAGCATATTCTTTATTTTCACTTAAACACAAATTCTTAGAACTTGACACTAGGTACTAAATCTAAGTACAGTTTCATTTCTGGATATATGTTATGCTACAACCTGGGAAGTAATAATACAGTCGTCTAGAAAACAGATATTTATGATGAACAGTGCATACAATCTAAATCGGAAAAAAATAAAACACTTCATGAAGAATAAGTGACAACCTAAAATGTAATAGCTTTTGTTATTCAGTTGTAATATAAACTATACACAACTCAAATACAAACATGCAGTATATGATGCTGGGGGAAAAAAAAGACTGAAAAATTTTTATAACTTGATTAATTTGCACAAAAGAAACAACTAAGATGTGAATTACTTTACAATTAGCAAACATATGCTCTAAAAACTATTCTTTAAGAATGTAAGTAAAAGAAAAACTAAAATTCATTTTTGCCTTGTTAGAACCCAATTGTTGGCATCACAGGATTTAAAAGAAATAATCTAAATCTCAAATGGGAAGTTAACTGCTTGCTACACAAAATAAGACGCAATTACTATAATACACCACAGCAGTTGAACTTCTAAAGAAAAAAGAGCTTTGTATGAACAATCTGTACAAATAACTCAAGTAAAAACAAACAGACTTCTAGGATAGATGTGACAAATGCTGAGATATAAACAAAGGAAAACACGCCAAGAGAAGCGAAGCGTTAAATCCGCTCTGTAAAACGTTATGTCTGTTTATCGCTCATCTCAGTCATCCCTGAATCTTCGTCTGAGCTCTGCATTTCAGCAACGTGGTTCTCAGATTCTGTGTGGGTGCCTGGTGCGGGTTGACTGGGTCCAGCATGAGTATCTGAAGTAGATGCAGCATCTGCAGCTGACTCAGCTGATTCAGCAGTGCACTCTTCTCCCTGCATCTTAGCTAGCCTGTAACTAGTCAGCATCTCTTCCAGGAGGTGGCGGTAGTTCCCCCTGTGATTAATTCTCATTTGCCTGAGTGCTTCCACCAATTTTCCCTGCGTTCCACTTTCCTCGGCTTCACCTGGGTCCTTTTTTTAAGATTCAAGACCCCAAAAAAATCAGCAGTTAAACTAGGGTATTTTCTAATGACAAAAAAAAAAAACAAACACAAAAACAAACCATTTTTTTAAACTTAGAAAACATCAGCTTTGCTCTATTTTAATCTAAAACCTTATTAGCAACATATATCTTAGAACAGTATCATCATTCTAAGGAAAAATATAAATTTGTCTATTTTATACAACACAATGATTTAAGAAATTATACCTATTACAACAGCATTTTTAAGAATTTCCATTTATTTTGAGCTAGACAGTATCAACATGGTACCTCCTCCCAATTAAGTCCATCTTGGTTCAAATTGTCTTTTGATGAGTACAGCTGATATTCCCCACAACTGTGGTCAGTTGCCAGAGAAAAATCAGAAAATCTGAGCTTCTTCAGCCATCAGGTCAATATTTGTACGTGTGAATCTCTGCACAGCCCATAGCAACACAGTCCTGTGAAAAACTCACCGAAGAGAAGAGAGAACTCTACGGATAGCAGTTTGGTTGGATAAATGCTCAAGGTGTTTTAGAAAACAATCCCTCTACATTAAAGACTGATTTTGGTATGCATGATGCTGCTATGAAGCTCCTATCAGCACCAGGAGCAGTGGTGTTTGAACAACATAAGACACTATTTTTGGCAGATGTGCACACTGGCTAGAAAAATTAACAGGCAGAAAGAACAGCTATGCAAAGTAAAACCTAGCAACCTACAGCACAAAACCCGAGTAACAAACACTGATTAAGGAATGGAGGTCTCCTCTGCAAACCACCTCTTTGGATACAAGCCTTCAGTTGAAAAAAAATGTTGGTTTTCGGTTGGGTTTTTTTGCAATAGACTTGCGCACCTGTTACAGTGCTGAGACTGATAACTAGATATTTTAACTTTCAAGTGCCAAATCAGTACTGTCACTTTAAGGAAATAGTACTGTTTAAATTATTAATATCTAGCAAGTTATCAAGCTAGACAAATTGAACTGTATCTCTGAAAGCTCGCAGATTTTGCAACGCATTAGAGGCAAAATCCAGACTGCTTTTTTCTCATGCTGACCTCATTTTACTGTCATCTAGTCCAAAAGCTTCATAAACTGCAAGCATTGCAGTCACTCATTTACAAGCTTAATAGCAGCATTAAGACATACTTTGGGTTCAGTAGGATTTTGGATGCTGCAATGTTCCTGGAATAGAAGCCTCAAGACTGATTAGCACAGTCTGAGTTAAAAAGGGGACAATTTTACCATAAAAATGAATGTTACTGCATATAATGGTATCCCTCTAAGCTTAATTTGTTTTATCAATAGAGACATACTTCCATTAGAGGATGCTTCGACTCCCATGTACTAGCATTTTCATATTCAGAGAGCTCTTCAAGAGTCCAGTGAGAAGCAAGTTAAAGGAGACAATCTTCATGTATGAAGTGGGACTGTTCTAATGTCTCATGAGCACAAAGGCAGTGAAAACTCAGGGCATCAAGATGAACCTATTTCTTAGGTTTTGACCAAAAAAACCCCCACCAAAAACGATTTATGTCTTTATCTAGCTAATACTAAACAAGGCAACATAACATCTTTTTAAAGTTCAGAGAAGATCTAAATTCCATAGTTCCTCCAGCCCATCAAGTTTTGCTCCAAGGTTGACATTGGCAAACATATACCCCAAAATCTCCCCATTTAATAATCCATCTTTAAAAATTCATTTGGCAGATTGAAGTGAATACTTGTGCTCCCATGCAACACAGAAGAATAAAAGCAATGAGCAATATAATAGCAGCCCTGAGACTCTCCTCAAACAATTCAAATGCTAGCAGAAGTTGAAGTAACAGTGTTGCTACTGTTTGATACTCAAACTCGCACCCTGCTTTGCTTTGCACCCTGATTGATGGCAGGCTCTTCGGTCTCCCTCAGTGCTAGCAGACAAGAAACCTCACAAACAGTAGAACAGAAACAGCCTCTTTTGTATACAGCACACTATCACACAGATTTCTGCCTAATGATGCGTGGCTATAATAGCTCCCTGAAAACTATTATTGAGCAAGTTAGCATTTGTCTTCCTTTGTGTTTTAATTCAGCTTAGTGCTACTGACCATAAAAACAAGAATAAGTTTTTGCTAGCAATATTTAACATGAGCATTGACAATTTTTACACAAGTTCTGCTCCATTAAATTATGTATATAAAAAGGGCTACCTACTTATTAGGGGCAGAATTTACAATGTTTAAGGGTGTAAGTTTTTTTCCATTTACATTTTAAAAATTATCTGCAGCAGCCATTAATGGCATATGATTTGATTTAGCAAAGTGCCAGAGTACAGTAGTAACAGAAAAAAAACATACTTGGTTTCAAGCAAGATAATCAAATGCAGCTTTAAAGAAACGCCACAAACCATTAACACAACCACAGTAATTTTAATGTTGTTCCTTGTGTTTAAGGATACATATACAACCAAGCAGCCTAACTGGATAGTAGCCTCCTAGTCTTAGGACCATTAACAAAATGGCCAAAGGAGAAATAGTAATACTTTAACATGTTAACTAGAACATGGACTCAGTGGTACTGTAAGAGGACAGAAGTAACAAATATTTAGCTACAAAGAAGTTCTTCTAGAATCCTTTAAAAATCTGAAAGCATCAAGCCCCAATACAGAACAGACTTCCATGATTTCATTCATGCTTGTAAGAGCACAAGCCACCACATTTATACTGGAAGTCCCTCTACTGGGACTCTGCTCTTTGTGAGCCCAATGTAGGGCTCTCTCCAGCCTTAGATTTACGAAATACCTATATTCTGCTGAGATCCCTAAAGAAGAAAAAACACCTTATGACTGCTACACCCTGAAGCCACACTAGTGATCTCTGAATACTGTTGTAGTAAGGATTCTTCTACTCCTCAATCTCTCACTCTACACAATATCTCCTTATTTAGGAGTTAAAGATCCTCAGAAAATGCACATGTGAAGAACTGAAAGCAGTTACTCTACAAATTACTAGCTTGGGTGACAAAACAAACCAAAAAAACAAACAAAAAAATCTATGCACAACACTAACCAAAATCTTTACACTGCTGAGTAAAAACAGTGCTCTAGGTGAATAGTGCTCTAGAAGTTGATCTAGAAAAAGATACCACCTTAGTTTTGATTTGTATGCTTTCTAAAACTTATTTACAAAGCTATTATGATCCAGTTCACAGTGACTCAGGGTAACTAGTTTAGATTTGTCAATGCTAAAAAGTAAGAGTCTTCAGAAGGATGTAATATACTCACAGCTGCAAAAGTTAATCTGGTTGGTCTGACTTGTTTCTGTGGGACTTGTGTTTTGTTTTTTGTTTGCTTGTTTTTTTAAAAAATTACTTATGTGCATTAATATTTTAGCAATTAATTACACTATTATTTTGTCAACAGAAAAGTGGTTCTAGCTTTACATATAATCAACAGCAGCTGAAGATGACTGTCACAGGCAGACTTCCCAGTTAATAACAGCAGCATACTGCACTACAGACATGCATATGCTCTTAAGTACACACCGGGAAAGATTCTCCAGTGCAAGTCAATGCACCTTCATGCTCTGCAGACTCAGCACATGTGTCTGCAGCTCATAATTTTTTTTTTTTTAGTATGAAGATCTGCTCTTGCTTCATACTAGTTTCTAACAGGGGCATTATTAGATAGATTTCAGTCTCACTTGGAAATGTCATTGGGATGTACTGTATGTTTCCTTCCTCTTTAAATGTGAGATGTGTAGCAACATCATCAGTGTGCAGACATTGTGGAGAGTCTGATGTTGAGTAACTGAACAGCTTCCTTCCCTTTTACCCCTGCTGTGCACTAGAGTAATTCAGCTCAAAAGACTAAGCGATCTAGACTAAGAGACTAGCAAGAAAGTCCTGTTTTGATCACCTCAGAGATGAGGCCCACTAAATTCATCCACTTCAAGGATAGTAACGTAACAATTCCTACTTGCTGGGAAAGTGCAAACAGGAATTGCATCCTTCACGCAGTGGTGCACCCTCCTTTCAAACTGTTCTGGGTCAGAATCGCTTAGGATGGTGAGAAGAAAAGGTGCTGACTGGCAAATGACATCTCACCACAAGATCAAACTATAATCCAATCCAGAGTATTTAAAACACATCATCCAAATCATTATCAAGATTTGCACAAAACACCAACAGAAGGTAAAGTTTACAAAGTAGACTGGAGCGTACTGCTCATGTTTCATATTAAAGCAGCCAAAACAAAAATACTCAAAACAACTGTCCAAGGATTTTAATGGCAATAGAGGTCAAAGCTCTATTCTTGGTAATATGGTAATAAAGGTTAAAGCTATATTCTTTTATGAGTAACTTGCATATTTAGGTCAGTTACCCCATTTTCTTACATTATAGTAGATGATGTACAAAAACTTCCTGGAAATAGCCAGTACGCAAAATGACGCTGTACTGTATGGTAGAACTTCCAGCAAGCTCACATGGCTATTCTTAAGTAAATTTGGACTTAGAAAAGATGCATCATAAATGCAACTATAGCATGTAATACTTCTGGAAAGTTACCATTAGACAAACTTTTTTCTTCCTCCCTTTTAAAAAACCCAATAAACTCACAAATCTTATGCTGTAATCTTCAAATAAACCACTTTCACCAGTAACTTTACCCCCAATGCAGAAACAAAATTATGGCTTAATATGAAAAGTAATAGCAAGCTGAAAGAGGTGCAGAGTTTCCTGAAGGACTAAAGCAGCTGAAAAAAGGAAAAATTTGTCTAGCTTGTTTTGGGGTACTGTTGCACAATTTGTTGAAAGTTACAGGAAAAGTGTGTACTTTATCACTTTTGAACTAAAAAAAAGTAACAAATCCTAAAAAGATTAAGAAGGTAGAGATTTCCTCTCTATTTGTGCTCTAACAGAATCATGGCCCCTTCCACCTACACAAGCTTTCTAACTTAAGAGAATAAACCAAATATAGGTAGCTAAGAGAAGGTAACAGTGGGAAAACCACAGGAATATTGCGGTCTCACTGCAAAATTCACAATCTCAAGCTGCACAACTGATTATTTCAAAATATTTAAAACAAAAGTTGATAACCCCCGAACACCATTCATTGCAATGGCTACCTGACTGAGGACCTTGTAGCAAGCTCAGAAGAGAAAAAAACGGATTTACTAGAAGATGAATGGTACCTCCACAGATGAGTTCACATAAACTGTACAGGAAATGACAACAGGTGTACAAACAGAGATGTTTTTTATACTTTCTTCAGTTTTCCAAAGACTCTTTTTTAAACAAAATTAACCATAACTGATATGTACACCAGTTCTTACTCCTTTGATTAAGAACCACCTAGTAATCAGGTTTAAAGTTACAGTAAACCGTATTTCAGCATACTATTTAAAATTCAAGTTATTAGGAACTGGGCAGTAAGCCATTTTAGAAATCAGAACTACAATGACTTTACACTTTCCTTACACCACTGCATGTGGGATATTTAAAGATAGTGTAAGCTCTAAAATAGTCACTAATGTTAGTCTCATTGTCTTTTATATTCACATTTACAGAAGACAACAGGAAGTGTGTCCGCCCCCTCTTCTACTAGATTCCTGGACAGTAGACACAATATCTAGTAAAGTAGTGAATATGCTAACCATAATTTTTGACAATAATGAACTATAATTTAGAAAAACCCTGCCCTGTTGCCTCACAGGTTTGACTGAAAAAGAAGCAGTTAATTAAGTGTTTAAAAAGGTCTTTCAGAATTTGGTGTCAGCGTGCTGTCTTTTTGAGAAGTTCTACATCAGATCAGGCCAAAGTTAACTGTATGCTACAACATATATTTTGTGTTTATAATGCTCTATTGGCAGTTATGTACACTTTTGCTTAATGTACGACACTACTCTGACATTCTCATGAACAAAGAGTTGTCGCAATCAAAATGGGAACTTACCGCCTCATTCTCTCTGTGTGGATTCAGCCTACTATACACAGCTTCAATAATATTACGCCTAAAAAAAAAAGTTTAAAAACATTAAGAACAAAAGATTTCAAAACATTGAGAACTTAAAGTTTAAGTGCAGTAGTAATTTCAAAGTGTTTAAGATGTTTTGCCTTTAACATCCCTCTTAAAAAGATGAAGCCCACTCTCAGTGTCTTTACTCACTTTCAACAAGATGTTTGGAGAGTTATCACTAAGTCAGGATTGGTAAAGACTAAAAGCAAAGCAAAACATTTTCTTACCTGACCCTCCCCATGGTCTACCCCTTTACATAGTCAGATTTTGGAATTTAAACAACAATTTAAACAATTTAAACCTGTAATTTGCTTATTACAACAAAATTCAAGTTAGTTGGTTTTCTTGCCTTATTTCTGGATGTGGAACTTGAAGACAGTTGGGTTTTTCTACAGTTTCACTACATATACACAGGTTACTGCTTGCCTATGAACTTTTGAAGTATGGTGCCCAGAGTATACAGCCTCTGAGATGTGTTGTCTAGTGTCTATTCAACACTGTAGAAATTAAAACCCAAATGCCACTAGCTTGAGTTTTTCCTGGCAGTGCAATATAAGGCCACAAGTTCACAAGCAGGCTAAACAGGCACAAAAAGCTTCTCAAAAAAACCCCTCTAAGTGTAAACAAACTTCTGAGAAGAAAAAGATTATGTCCTTACATCTTCAAATCATAGTAAGAACTGATAAACCTTCAGACAAGTATAATAAATATGATCAAAATTCTTGACAGCTTCAACAAAAAAAGAACTGCTACATGAACCAAAATGTCAAGTCTGGAATTGGCCAAAATCTATAAAAAAGATGTCTTACAGACTGTAGATAGTAAGCACTGACTGTTGACTCTTCCAAAGAAAGAGCATAAGGACATTAAATGAAGACAGCAGCAAATGTCTCAAAAGTACACAGTGACAGTTCCTGATGCAACAGAACTTTCTGTCCCAGAATACTGAGGATGCTAAAAGTTTGCTAAGACTCCTTCTGAACACACAACTTGGTTGAAGGGAAATTCTAAGTGACTAAGTACATGAACTACCTCAAGATCAGGAAGCACCTCAGCTGTAAGCAGCTGAAAACTGAAATAAAAACGATAGGCATCTACTTTCAGCTATCCTGTGAACAGGACACAGAGCCAGAATGATCCTTAGTCTGATCCCATATGATGAGGTTCTTCTGTTCACACCGTGGAAGCAAAACCACATTCAATACAGAAGAGTTCACATTTTGAATGGAATGTTGCAAGTATGTTGACTTCTGAGACAAAACAATGTATCAGGATTCCAATCATGATCCAGCATTTAGGACACTACCTACTAAAATACTCAGAACTCTGGGAGATGGTTTGCAGACCAGTGAATGCAAGGGACAGTGCATCAAATCTCAAGATGACCACTGATCTGTAACACGGAAAAGATATCATGCTATCATGTGTTCAGAGGCAACAGATGTCGATGATGAAATCAGCATTTATCTAGACACACCACACCAATACAAGGTGGCGGCAGGCACAACAGATACACCTAACTCCTCAAAGCCTCAAGACACTGGTGTCTGTGCAATTTGTGCTCACTCACAGATGAAGGTTTTGTGCTGTGTCTGAATGAGGTACAGGGAAAAAGTTCAGAATTAAAATTATAGTGGCACATAGATGATATGGAAGGTCCTCTAAAGAACAGAACTTCTCCAAGGCCACATCAGTTAAAATTAACACTTTAAGAATTCTGGAAGGGTTGCATGGTTGAGCTAGCATGGCATCCATCAGCACTGACAGAATATTTTCCTAGAGAAAAGAAACAGAATCTTCATGCAAAAGATGCAGGAGAGAGTTCACTCCATTTAGTAACACGTTTAGTGACAGTGGAATAGCACAATTCTGACCAAATGTCTGTACTACAGAAAGCAATGGCACCTCACACCAACATAACAGGAAAAAAAACTTAGACGCTCCAAGCAAGACTGCTATAGAAGCAGCAGAGAGCCATTGCAGAGGGTTTAAATCAGACTTAAAACCCAGGCCTTTGGGAATTTTCCTAGCTTTGCAATTCACTTTTTTGTCTTTGAACAGCATATTTCTTTGTACTTTCCTTTGAAGGGAAAATTCAGGAGCAAGATATTGAGTGGAAGCACTAATGTTCAAGTGACAGGGTGGCTCAGAACTGTTTCCCTCAGCAACAAGTGGCCATTCTTTTGGCAGCATTTGAAGGTAAAGGGGGATCCAAGTCAAGCCAGAAGCCAGTCTTCAAAGAGTAAGATTTTAAAGGATAAAACACCTCCATCAAGTGAACACAGCAGAGTTGACACCTTTAGGCCTTCTGTCTCAAAGAATAAGCCAGCATAGACTTTTACACAAGTGAGATGCTTGAAGGAAGTATACAATGCCAAGAAAAGTAGAGCTACCTCAGCAGTTCCCAAGGTTTGCAAACAGTCTAGTCAAGGTAACATAGCAATGTGTTTCTCCAGCTCAGACATACTAAAAACCAAGAGCAACTATGACTGGTGCTAAACCCAAGGATGTCAGTGACAGATAAGCTCTTTCTGCAACCACATGGAGCCAGGTCTTGGAGTTCAAACAGAAGGATAAAGTGTGAATTCTTCATGTCCTGGCAAACTCACAGGACAAGGATCTCAATACAGAACGTTCTCCTGTTAGGACACAAGTTTTAAGTTACACAGTATGTGGTTTGGGGTTGTATAGTCATACTTTTTCAGAACTTCCATTCAGGAGGTCAGTTCTGTAAGTAAAGTTAACTAAACACACCACTGGCTGTCTTTGACTTCAGGAGGGGTACCTGCAGCTACTTTTAAGAGAGTATTATACAGGACTGAGTAATTCTTTCTTGGCCTTCAAACTTAGAACAATTTTCTCTAACACAGGACTTCTGAAGTCAAAATGGAAAGAAAGGCATCAAAAGGAACATTCTGAAGTTAAGCCCATTAAAAATTAACCTGGGTCACAACAAATTGCAATAGAATTTATAATGCAAAGGTTCCAGCATAATGAAGCGGTACATGATGAAGTTATTTATGAGCAGAACAACAAAACACACCAACTCATTCAGCAGGCTGAGAGTCACTAAGAAAAATAGGCCCTCCACAACTTCTCAGAATGCCTGAAATGCATATAAGCAAAAAAAAAAAAAAGACAAAACTTACAGGTACTTTGAAGGCTAGAAAAAAATAATTATGACAAACAGTGCTCATTAGTAAGTACACAATGAAAACAGATGTATGCTCAGAGGACAGGACATCCCACTCTGAAAAACAAAGATTCCAGAAGCAACATGACCTATGCCAGGGAGCAATAATGGGTCTCACTGTTTGGGGAATTCTAGATCAACGATTGTTTATGCAACCCTAAATTCTGTTAATTAAAATCCTTAAATTATATGTTGTTAAAACATCACCATTAGCCTTCTCAGAAAACCAATGTAATTTCTGAATGTTTATTCCAATTAAGTTTTAAAAGGCACATCCTAGTTGAATATTCTTGCTTATCTATCAGTTTAAGACTAAACAAATACAAATAATTTTATTATTAAGATGTTTGCTGAGCAAACAAGCACTGACTCAAACTTATAATGGACACTAGGTGGTGCAGGAAAAATGACATCAGGGAAATTGATCTAGTATTTTGATATTCTGGTTACATTACTGATACATCTTAACAAATGTAAAGCAGTAAAAAGCCAAGAATAAATATTTTTTTTATTTTTAAAAATGCCCATATGGAAATAGTAAATTAGTATGTTATGTACCAGAATATGAACAATCTGTTTCTTCTTACCGTTCTGGAGTGGGAATGGTGACAAAAATGTTTACCTTTTGTACTACATAAACTAGTTTAAAATATACAAAAACAACTTTTTTGTTGAGTATAGCCATTACAATAAGAAAGCTTTAAAAAATTTAAATAAAAGTATACGTTTCAATGAACTAAACAGTTCAATAAATTCCAGTACTGTACTCACTTGCCAGCTAAACCACCTCCTGGTGGTAAATTAGGGATATTCTCCGCAGTTAAAATACGAATAACATGAGCAAGATCAGGCATTCCTTCTTCACCCGATTTTTCCATAATTTCTAATTTAAAAAAAGAAGAAGTCCTTAGATTACTGAATTAATATCCCTCATTCTTTAAGACAGTTAAAAACAAGATATTATCACTGTTTAATAGAGACATCATGAAAAAGTTACATGTAACCAGGAAAACATTCTTTACATTTTAAGTAAACAGTCTTTGCATGGTGGAACAGAGCTATTCAAATCCACAGCCTGCCTTTCCAGTATGCTTCTAGCCATTGTCTCTCAGAGACACACAGCAGCAGACTGGGAACTGGATGAAATATCCTAGAGCCAGCAGCCTGCTGGCTTTCAAAAAGACAACAGCTGGGAGTGTCTCAGTTACTTTCCTGTGGCATTGCAACATGTACTGAGAAGTTGTGCGTCATAAAGCCAATGCTTCCCAGGACTTCAGTCATACCCCACTGTAACACCTCGACTGAGTCTCAAAGGCCTGAATCTCTGGTGCAGGAACACTAGCAACCATCATGCAATCAAGAGGCATATATAATGGCTCGTTATCACTCAAGTGGCCAACAGAGAACACAGACCTGATGACGAATAATTAATACTACATTATTCCACTTCTCAAAGCAGAAGTATCAAACAAGTTCAGAGCTAGTAAGTTCTTCTGCCATGTAAAAAAGAACTGCCTAAGCTGAAGTAAATCCTCACATGTTCTTACTCGTCAAAACTGCTGTAAGGTGAATGTGTAATAGTTGTGCATACATTCACACAAACTTAACACTACCAGCTTCCAGTCATTAGCCTCTAGCCATTCAACTACTACCACAGCAGAAAAAAGTTCATTAAGTTACCTACAAGTTGTAGTTGTAAGCATGTGCCACATTTTTTAGAAAGATTTTTTTTTCTTCTGAAGATCAACTAAATTAAGGAATGGAGCTCTATTACCTATAGACATTGTTCTAGACAAAAATTCTTGGTTTGAGACACAAAACAAAAGAATTAAGAAGAACAAATCCTCTCAAATATCATCCTAAAAAAAAACCAACCTTCACTCACTATCTTGGCTACTACCCAAAGATAAACAAATCACTTAAATTCCTTAGAGTTAATTGATTATAATCTGGATGCCTGATTTGGAGCCTGCAACTAAAGCCAGAGACAACTACAATTTCAGGTTCTGAAGTTTTCAGAAAAGCACATCACTTACCTACCTCAAACACTGCATCTCAAGTTCCCTGGTAGTTAAATCTCTCAATTTCTAACACCTATCTAGAAAGCAAGTGACATGCAGGCTTTCTCTCAAGACTACTAAAACCAAAAAAGTGCTTGCAAGGTACTCCCTTTACTCTGTATCAGGGAGAGCTGTAGAAAACCCGGCCGCAAAAGCAATTCTACTTTTAGAATAGTTTTACTACTCTGTAACAAATAAGGCACTAGGCTTCTATGCCCCAATTTTAAGTAAGCACCATACAGTTTCTGCAATGACTAAGTCAGGTAAACTACTACTAGAAGTGACTGAACATCCTTCCATGAAACTTTGTGTGTTATCATACATCCATGCATTAAGAGTGACTCATGGCTAGCAAAAGAAGTGACAGCTGAATATGTATGCTTGAATCTTAGGATTTTGATCACTTCTTCCATACACATTCAGATAAATCAGCCAGAAGTCCTCTTATACATTGCATCCTTTTGTGTATTTCTCAGGGAGTGCTGAGCTGAACCACGAGCATCTTCTCTCCATTTCTATAAGATGCCAAATCAGGAATTCTAGTGGAACTGACCATCTCCTTTTTCTTTTCCTGATATTAGGGTGAACAATTTCATCCCAAACACATCCCCTCTCAAAAGAAAAAAAAAAAAAGCTTCCCAATAGAAAAACCGAGAATGAAGCAAATGACCAAGCATGACCTTTTTTCCATTACACATCAGTTAGCAGATACACACTGTGGATTTGTTTGACAAAGGCCACTAGAGAAAGAAACAAAAGGTTTTCAGAAAGAGATTTACAGGCATTTACAAGGTTTTCACCTTCATCTCTATGATGTTAAGAATAACCCTGCAATTAATTTTATTTTCTCCTGTGCGACACACAATTGCAGAAACTTTTACATCTACATCGCTAATATAATTGAGACACTTAAAGAATCATTTCCTGATATCATATATGCAAATCCATGAAATTCCACTATGAAGTCTATGAATTTCTTCCTAAAATACTTCCCATTAAAAGCCTAACACTTAATTCAGAGATAAGCATTTTGAAAACTCAGACAAAATTTTATTTTAATTATACGTAATACAAGTCCCCAGCCAGACAGGGTTACAAGTTTTCTATGTTCCAGCACCTCCTTTGGTTTTCAGCTCTAAGGTCAGTTTTATACACGCTATATATCCCATGTGTTCAGGTTTTTTGTTTCATTTTGGTTTGGTTTTAATTGAAAGGGTGTATCAGACATGCAGTAAAAAAGTGAAGCATATTAGAGAAATGAATTTATTTCTGTGCCTACTTTTCTCTTCCTATGACCAAACTTAGGATCTCTGTAAAACAGAACAGCAAGCAGCATTTGAAAGCGGCAGTAAGAAAAGACTGACCTACCATAACGTAACTATTGACCAACACCTGCATTACTTTGGATATTAATCAATTAAGTGACTGAAAACAGAAGCACAGCTGCACTCACCATCATAAACGACTCAGTCACAAAGCACTGACTACAACCTTGTAAGTATTTCAGGATACTCTGGAAGGGGCAGCTCTGGAACACAGTTGCACACATTCTGTCAACCTCAAGACTCAAACTAGCAAAAGAGCTTTGGTATACAGTTGTGTCACTAGAAATCTCTGTAAACTGTCACTTGCTGAGTTGGGGTTTTTTTTTATAGCTCTATGAAAACCTCTCTTTTGGTATTAAAACAATCATTCCCTTTTGTTTTAATACCTCTGGAAAGATCTTATGAACTACTAATTCAACTTAATCTACAAATACACAGGATCTCAGCATTCTACTTGGGAATGTACAAAGAAACTACAAATGTTATACAAGTGAGTACTAAACTGCTTTTGAACACAGGTTTTTATTTTTTAAAACAAACACACACATGCCTCAAACAAAGCTGTTCTCTTCAAGCCAGAGCTTAAAATGCTCAAGCATAGCAGATTTTTAAAACTGTTGTCTGAAAGATTTGATGGGTTAGTCCTGGCAGGTTGAAATTTAAGGTCCACAAGAGAACAGAAAAATACTGAATAGTGTACAGTCATTGAGAACAAATACCACTGACCAAAATAAAATTGCTTCAGGAAGCCAGAGATACTAATGTTGTCCTGATTTAAATTAGACACTTACTGAAATCAGTATCCAGGAGAACTGATAGCTTGTATTTCTGATAACATTTCCATCTTTTCAGCTTAGTAGTTCTAAGACAAGCTGATATTTTTTCAGAATGTCTTTACTGCATGTATAAATTAAACTGTTATTGGCCTTCAGTCAACTGCACATAACTTGTGAGCTGTTAAGTCTTTAACAGATAAAGAAACATTGTTGCACACAATAATTTAACATGAACAAAGTCCACTATTTGCCTTTTGAAAGGAACAGTCATCAGCTAGTCTGGTATTTTAAACATTAGTAAACCTACTACCAATTCTTACTATATACAATCATTTGCTATAACTAAACAGATCCTTGAACTTAGCTGCCTAGCTTGCCATGTTTAGAGCCTCAAAACACATCACAACTATAAATAAATTTTAACAAATATACTGCCCTGAAGACAACTATCCTACAGTGTAAACTTTGACTGTGTCAAAATGACAATTTCATAGACTATGATAAATGCAAAAATTGGTTAAAAAACAGGTAAATATTGCAAGTTCTCCTGAAGTTTGTTTCCTTTATTTTCTCCACTTGACAGAATTTCCTCAAATATGCAGACTCTCATTCCTTGCTAAATACTTGACATTTAAAGACCTTGCACTCTGTCCAATGAGCGGAACACTGAATGACACAGGGAACTCATGCAGGAAAAAAACCCAACCATGGAATCATAAAAAAATCTCAAGTTAGAAAGGACCCATAAGAATTATCAAGTCCAACTCCCAACTCCTCGCAGGGAGTTACATCTTTCAAGATAGCAACTCAAATGTGTTATAAGGAATAGTTATGTATATACTTGTGTATGATTTTATATGAAACTAATTACAGGATTTACTCAAAAGATCACAGCAGATACTGGAGTAAAACCTTGAGCAACCTATTCAAATATATCATGCAGCCCACAGCACAGGTGTCCACAATATGCTTCTAAAAATCAAGCACAGCATGGGAATGTTCTCTAATTTATCCTATATTATGCAAAACTGAGTCTTCCTGATATACATTCCTGTCTTGTGTTCCCTTCCAGGCATGGTCTGTTTTCAGATGTACAGCATACTGAAAATATACAAAGTCCAGATGCCAGGAGCAAGGGACTTCGTGACTGTTGTGGTAAATTGCCTGTGATCAAATTTGGTGGCTCATGGCTGAGTTCTAAACTTATTGCAGAAGAATCTGGCTTAAGAGAGCCACTGATAGCAGGAGGCACCTCGTACTACAGCAGTCAGCAGTACTTCCTAGTTATAAACAACAACATAAATGATTTAGCTGAGCTTGAGAATGATGTGAAGTTTGACCCTACCAATAGAGGCACACTCTCACTGCACTGATGAAAAAAAATCAAGCCATAAGCAATGGCTGATGTGTAACTGAGCTGCTAATAAATACAAAACATCAGTTTCTGTATGCAGTATTTCAAAACACACCAGGAAAAAGTCACTGGAACAAGGAACTTCACTGTAGGCTGGCAGTCAGTATCTCTCCTCTGTCAGACTTTATGCCATACTATACTCTTTTAACACATAGCCAAACTCCAGAATAGTATGGCTGCATAACTTCAGCAAACAGGAATAAAAAAAAAATCCTGTTCCTTCATTTGAAAACCATTCTTATGTGTCCTACTCACATAAAGATTCCGTCTCATTCTATCTACATGCTTTCTATGGTTGCAGATTACAGAATCAGAATGGTTCGGGTTGGAAGGGACTTTAAAGCTCATCTAATCTAACTCTCCAGCCATGGGCATGAACACCTCCCACTAGACCAAGTTGCTCCAAATCCCATCCAACCTGACCTTGAACACTTCCAGGGAGGGGGCATTCACAGCTTCTCTGGGTCAACCTGTGCCAGTGTCTCATCATCCTCATAGTAACTTATTTCTTCCTAATATGTAATCTAAATAATTTTAAAGCCATTACTCCTCACCCTACCACTACATTCCCTGATAAAGAGTTCCTCCCCATCTTTCCTGCAGGCCCCTTCAGGTACTGGAGAGCTGCTATAAGGACTCCCTGGAGCCTTTTCTTCAGACTGAACAGTCCCACCTCTCTCATCCTGGCCTCATAGGGGCGGAATCAAGGAGAGCTGAAGCAACAGAAGTCCAGCCTTTGAAGCAACTTATTTCTCTGGAGCACTTAAGCTCAACAATGATTTTGAATTACATTCAGAATGGCTGTACATCAGTCCAAGCTACAAACTCTCTACTTGTTTTGTTTGGTTTTTTTTTTGAGTGTAATATTGGTTAAATACAGCAGTACAGCATATTAATTTCTGTTAAGTTATTTTGATACATTAAAGTAGTAACTTAATTCTGCTACAACACAGCATTGTTACTAGCAAGTAGTGCTTCCTACTTCATTCTCAGTTAATCCAGTGATTCTAATCAGAAGTTATTTGACAACTTTTCTATTAATCTTCTTTATATTCACTTATGAGAGCAATAAAACACATTGCAGTTCCATACTTTTTTCACCTCTTTGCTAATTAAGAGGGGAGTCACCAAGCAGCTGGGAATATGAACCTGTAACCACTGTGTGCACACCTGGCTGCTGTCAGTGAAGGTAACTGCTCCTGGCTCTCCCCCAGAGCCTATTAACAGCTCATGTACTGTGCTCAACCATAGCAAGATAATAGGTACTTAACTAGAGTCATCTAGGAAGTCTGGGATTTAAGCCAAGAAAGGTGCCTAGAGTTCTCATTTGAACTGACCATCTCTCTAATCTCAACAGAAGCTAAAAATACATAAACCATTTCCATTTAGATCCCATTTAAACAAGAGAGAAAGACACCAAACACAATGCCAGTGCATTCAGAGATAACTTGTATTGTGGTCTGAAGGCCACCATATATATATATATATATATATA
>NW_010170039.1:45771-59818 GCF_000695765.1 Mesitornis unicolor
CTGTTACATTACTGACTTTGTTACATGACTAGGACACTGACGCAAAGACAAAAACATTCTGAGTTCTTCTCACTTGCTTAAATAAGAGTGCAATAAAAAAGAAAGATATCTAGACAAAGAATATGAGTGATTTTCACAGCTGTTTCAGACAAATGAAATATTAACTTATATCTACAGTGTCATTTCTACCATTAAAATAAGTTTAATAATTTTTCACACTAAAGTAGCAAAACTAACAGTTGTCCACAGCAACCAGGTTACAGTGGCAGCATGTACATTTCCATGTCACTGTTGCATTTTACACTCAATTAGTGTTAAAAGTTATGAATGGTTACCTGTGGCATTTTTGCTGTTGTACACTCTTCTCAGAGGATTCCTGATCTCCTCGGATCTACGGATTATTTCTCATTTATACCTAATGCTACTTATTTGGATATGAACTACTTTCTAGCAAAAGTACACCCGATCAGTCCTTTCAGTATCCATTATAGCATGTTAAAAAGCCAGTGAGTGTCTCAGATATTCAAATAAACCAAAACCAACAAGAAAAACAGAAGTGCTGTCTATCTAGTATGTGGTAGTGCTGAAATCCTATATTAGCAATTTTCATCAAATAGTTATAAGAAAGGAAACCAAGTACTTTACCTCTACAAATTATACACACTATGCTTGGGTGCCTGAAAAGTTTCCAGATCCACATTGAGAAGAGTTTGGTCAGTCACACCTTTTTTCATAAAAAATGTTCAAACTCAGGCAGACAGCAGCCAGAGCTGTGGTTTGTCATCGAGACCTTGTTACAGTCTCAACATGGTGGCTTCATGCTGGTTCTGACCTGCAAAGTTCCAAACATCTTGGCACACAGATTTAAAATTACTTTCATGGAACTCTGCTGAACAGTCCTGTAGACTGCCAATAACACATTTTTCAATCTGAACAGAGAAAAGTACCATCAGGACAGCAATACCATAGTATAAAGCTATATACTACTGGTCTCAGTACATAGAACAAATACATCCAAGAAGGCTACATGACTCATTATCCATCTACAACGGGATCACCTCTGCATGAAGCACAGTTAAGCTTGGATCTAGTGATCAGAATATTCTAGTCCAGGCCTGAAACAAGTCAAGAAACGGTATAATCTCAACCAGTTTGATCTTCAGTAAACTCTTTCCTTCCATGAATACTGTCGCTATAACTGAGAGCTCCAACAAATGGGTTAATAAGCTGCATCACTGTAAGCGGTGACAGTACTTCAGTACCCTTCTGATGAGGTTACACAAGTTTAAAGAAGCATAACAAGGCTTTCAAAACCTCTGATGACTGCTTCTCTCCAATGATGCTAGGGTAATACTGTGAAGTAGCATTTGTAACAGCAAGACAAACTGTTCCTAGAACTCAGTTATTTTCATGCCTGGGTTACTTCTGCAAAAACCTGTGCCAACATAAGAAACATATTATAAGAACAGCAAGCTTCCAATATCAGCCCTGAACTTTAGTCAAAAACTGAGCTACACCTGGATCACTAAATAGTTGTAAGGAGCCCACTACATATAGCTGTTGTCAGACCTTAGAACAGCCTTAACCAGTGACAAAAGATTTTCAATTAAAAGCAGCAGTTTGAAAGCCTGCTTCAAGTATCAGGTTTTCTAATATTAAGAATGCTGCAGAAAAGCAATAAATACACAAGGGCAAGTCTTTCATTCTTAGTCAAGCTGATTTTCTTTCTCTGTTTCTGCTTAAGGGAAGAAATTGCATTCAAGCTTTTAGAGAAGTAAAGACAGTAATAAAATCAGTGACTAAATGAAACCGGTTAGGAGTTAAGTTTAGTCCTCCATGAAAGTTCTAGATGATTACGTGGTTTCTATTCAGACGTATACAGACACTTGGTAAGCATTCTGAATCCAAAGGGATGATTTACAGCTCTTGTATTCATAGGTATTTTGATAATTTATGCTCTGCTAAGTTTTTGCAAGGGTGCATTAAAAAAAGCTGTTGGTGTGAAAAGTAACTCGCAGCCGTATTAAATAGAAGCAGTTAACAAAGCTTGGATAGTTAGCTAAGTTGTCCCTTCATTAAAACCAATACAACTTTGTCAACAACTTCCACAAAAAAAGGAGAGCACGTATCACAAGTATCCCTTTTAATGGTATTTTATATGTAAGACATTAACAGTATCACAATTTACTTCGCTGATATAACACTGCAAGGTCAGTGGTTGCATTTTGACCTACAAAGATAGAAGTAAAAACCCTAAAGCTCAAACTAAGAAAATGCTCATGAAATACCAGGATAAATTAACCACAGGACATTTTTCCTGACACTCAAATATAGAGTTGTAACCAGGCCTGAATTTAACCCAACATATAGTAGCATTGTGGCTTTCAGGGTTTTTGTTTTCATGCTCAAGAAGGTTAAGACAGCATTTCTAAGGAACAAAATGGATCGCTTACCTTCAACCCGTGATTCCAAGTACTTATCCAACTCAGCATCTTTTTTCACTGCCTCATCTGAGACCTTAGGAGCATTTGAAAAACAAACTAGTACGATACTCATGTTATCACGACTCCCCTATATGACAAAGAAAAAAGAAGAGTTAGGATCTTTAGTGATGTATTTGAAAAAAGTAGTAACGTCACTAGAAGAGAAAAATGAAAAATAAGCTTAAGATATACTTGAAAAGAAAGAAACCTTGCAATAAAACTGCATTTTGATTAATAAGAATATCTAAGTTTCCCAACTAAACTACTTGCTAGAATTTTACTGATTTTTATTGTACATTCTTAGTCTTAAACTTTAACATACTTAATGGACTTATTTACCCGTCAGTACTTTAAAAACAGTATCAAGAAAACAGGTCAGAGAAATTAGACAGTAATTTAATGTTACCTTAAGACAAGATAAAAAACAAGTCACGTTGCAAAATGAAATGCAGAATATTTATCCTGGTCCACTAGAATAACTAGCTCCAGATACCCATTTGGAAATCAAGTTGAGAAACTTCTGAAGAAATTAAGTAGGAATCTGACATTATTAAAAATTTCTTCAGAACTACTCAGGAGTTATTCTATGTTCTCTTTCATACTAAGCATACAGGGACAACTATCTTTCAGAGCAGTTAATATTATGTGGTGCAATTCACATCCTGAAGACAGGACAACATTCTAGTACTGTTACAAACTGCAGAGATCCAGGATCTGACTTTGTAAAATAAATATAAAAGGTCAGGGCTCAGTTTTACTGAAAACATACTAGAGTGACCATCCTTTAACATCAGTGGTCAAGTGCTTGGTCAGAAAAGCCACGGCACTTAATCCAATCATACAATGTACAGTATATGCTGGAGTACAACCCTATTTCTGGGGAAAAAAAAAACCAACAAGACAAAACTTACTCTTTAGTGTTAGAACTCTGAATTGTAATATTTTCCTCAGAATTGCATGTTTAGTCTGTGGCTAAACAAAGGAACTCTATTAGCACTAGCAGGAGTTGCACTTATCAGGGAATGCTAGAAATAGCACAGCTATGAAGCATTTGTAGACAAACCTGTAGTTGCTTCAAACTAACTCTAAATTTGAGGAGTACAAGCAAGCTCACATGCAAAAGTAGTGATTCTCCAGCTAAGCTACAACAACGAGCTACAACAACTTCATATGACAGACAAACCATACATCGAAGAGGAAGGAGTGCAAGCACTGGTTTATGCAAAGGATAGGAACAGTGCCCAATTTGAAAGAACAAGTAAAAGAAACAAAATACCTTACACAGAAATTATTAATTAAAAAAAATGGTATTTGAAAACAAAGTTTAGAGCAGGAAATATATGCAAGCATTATTCGAGAAAATAATAAACTTTTTTTGCAAGTGCTTTCACAGACACAAAGGATAAAGCTGTATATTCTTCAGCAAGGATATACAGTCAAATGGGTACCAAAGTCTGAGAGAAGAAGAAGAGGGAGAAGGGGAAGAGTAGATCAGTAACTGTGCCCATCTAAACAGAAGATTATTTTAGAACAGCTGCTTGGAGAAAATAGTTACATACCTTATGTAAACAAGTGTCCACTACCCAATTGCACACTTTTTCCAGGTCATCTGATACTTCAAGTCTAGACTTAACAAATTCACAGAGCTCTTCATTGCTCATTACATCCCAGATTCCATCACAAGCCAAGATGATAAAC
Organism: Mesitornis unicolor; assembly: GCF_000695765.1. Classification (NCBI taxonomy): domain Eukaryota; kingdom Metazoa; phylum Chordata; class Aves; order Mesitornithiformes; family Mesitornithidae; genus Mesitornis; species Mesitornis unicolor. The sequence continues at coordinate 49,953 of NW_010170039.1, forward strand.
TCATCTTCGTCTGCCCTTAAAATTTCACAAACCTCAGGCTCTGGAGAAACAAGTTGTTCTGTAGGGCCTTTACCGTCAACGCATTTGTAGTCATAGTCCCCCAGAGCTCGAGAAACTGCCAACGAACCATTAACACGCTGAATCATTACACTGCCTCCTGCATTCTGGATTCGCTCTTTCTCCCTTGGGTTGCAAGGTTTGTGATCCTGTGTTGAAAAACAGACTTGTCCATTCCTATAGAGAACAGCACGTGAATCACCGCAATTGATAAAGTACACATGCTCAGGTGAAATCATAACTCCCACTGCTGTTGAGCCACTTCTGTCCATCCCATTTCTGAGGTCTGAGAAATTGCGCATATATTCATCAATTTTCAAAAAGCCAGTTCTGATCCCACTCTTGACATTTTCCACTGAAGGTTCAAGAGCAGATCCAGGTTTTTCTGTCGCCCTAAAGTCTTCATTGTTAGTGATGTGTTCTAGTAAGTGCGTGGAGCAATAATTTGCAACACGAGATCCCGCGTGACCATCATAGACAGCAAAAAACGACCAGTCCTCTAAGCCATGGGGAATACCTACAACAGCTGTGTGAGCATCTTCCATTTCCACTCTCCATCCCTGCATACTGCTGAGGCCATAACGCAAGCCATTCCCTGCACCATGAGCATTATGTTTTTCAGTTTTTGGTTTATCCAAAAATGCACCCATGTTTATGCAATATTGAATCTGAAAAACAGAGAAGAAAAGTCTCACTTATAAAGCCACCACTCCATATAAGATTTGTTCTCCTTTTCCTGTGCTGCTTCTTTATAAAACAAGTGATAAAGTGTGCCAAAGTCAACAACTGTAATGAGGGGAAAAAAGTAATTAATAAATGACATGAATGAAGTGTGAACTTACAGACCCCTGTTCACATTTTTGGTGGGTTTCTTTGGTGGGATGTTGAATCTTTTGAAGAGCTATTTCCTCAAAATTAAAGGCTCTCCATAGGAAGGCAGAGTAGTTCATACCTTTGGAGCCCTGCCAATTTTGCCATTCTCTGCAGAAACTAATTCATGTTGGAAAAATAGCAACCATGACTCCTATTATCTTTCCAGTTTTACGGTGGCATGAAGAAAAGCTAATACTTCACAAATAAGAACTGACCAATCTCACCAGCTTTGCATGTTATGTGCTACTTCTGTATTCTTGTAAAGCATGGCAAAAGTGACGACAAGGGAATGTAGACCATCTGTCAAAGGAAACAAGGCTGTAAATCTCACTTCTATCCAAGAAAACTTCTCACAGGATTCTCTTAATAAATTATACTTAGTTCTTTGTAAAACAACATTTCCGTTTTTAACATCCCTAAAAGATGTTCATGTGTTTACATGTGTTTTTAAGTTTAAAGATGCATTGATCTTGATTTTAAAATGTAACCAGTTGCAAGAGATATGAGCTAAAGGAAGCAAATCATCCACAGAAAGTTAGAGTTCCTCAATATCTGGAGTCGTTCTGCAAAATTTACAAGAAAGAACCACCTCCAGAGAGCAAGCTTGCTGGTAAAATGTGAATAACATATACTGAAGCTTTAGAGGACTCCTGACTTCCTCTCCTGTACTAGACTATCCTGCACTTCACTAAGTCAGCAAAGAACACAATCTTTAATCCACAGATCCCATTGTACTTCTGAGAAATTCAGAAACCCAGATACCACAACCTCTGATCATGCTAAAAATGACTGCCCCATGAAACCCTTAGTAACTGGATGTGAAAATTATAGTAACCTTCACCCAAAAAGAATGAGAGAATTCTGCTACACCCGATCCCGGGCAGTCAGTCACTAGGTCTGTGACACACTAGTACCCACCAAGCCTGCAGCATCATGATAATCTAGTTCTGCTTTAAGAGTTTGTTACTAGGCCAGAAAAAGAGGTTAAGAAATCCTTACTTCCACCATTCCTCTCATCTTAACACATTTTCAGCATAAACAGCTTACTCTGACAGGAGAGAGAAAAACAATAGTACAATGCAATAAGGAAAAAGACTACAGTTCAATTCTGCACCCCACCTCCCTTTCTAAGGTGACCTTTGTGACTTTCCTCCAGATAATCTGAACTTCTACTACAGTGACCTCTTTGAAGTGCCAACGATTTCCAGCTAACCACAGCCCTCAGTTTGTTCACCAGCTATGCCTCTTTCGAAGCATCTCAGAATTCCACACACAAGAAACCACAAATATGATCTTTATTCTTTATCTCTGTAGTCACCATCCACTGCTTTCTAATTATACTATCTGGGATAGCAAAGACGACCATAGAATGACTACACAACCTTATGTTATGCAGTACACTGTAAGCTTCACACTGAATGTAATTTGCAAGTGGCAGTAGTAAGTTACATTCTACTCACAATTATCTGCATCATCATTTTTCCTTCTTTATCTGAAAAGAGTATTTGCAACACTGTGAATCAATGGAAACAACGCACAGCAACAGAAATGAGGTATTACTTAGGCAAGACACAGCCAGAATGCTTTCAACAACCCTCTCTTGAAGGACCTGATTTTGCTTTGAAAAAAACCTAATAAGTAAGAGTCACTGTCAGATGGTGTCATAAAATCAAAGCAAGGCAGTGCTACACACCACCACAGACAAGTGCTCTTAGTGCTCTCAGCAACTGATGGTCTCAGTTAAGAGCTGAACAAGTTCCACATAGTCCAATAGTTCAACTAACATCAGTAAAGGAGATTGGTGATAGGATTTTAATAGCTGCTGACCACTCAATAATTTACACACAATACAAAGCTATTCTAAAAGCACACAAACATTCTTACTGGTGAAGTGCAATACATCACTGAAATGCTGCCAAAATAACAGAAGTTCTCCAACACTTCAGACCTTGTATGAGATTCCTTTAATTGAGTGAAATGTGCCCTTATGTTCTTAAAAATCAGAAGTGTGGAAAAAATCGTATGACTGAAAAAGGAAATAGATCAAAACCTATCTAATTGCAAAAGCCTGTGAACTCAGTACTGAGTGTCATTTAATACAAAAAAATACTGTTTAAAAAAACAACACAAAAAGCACACAAGACACATCTTAGCTTTACCTATTTCAAAAGTAGCTTCCCTTCTTACAACACAGGAGTGAGAAACTGAAAGATTATACTATTCAAGATTGTATTCTTGAGATTCTAAAAATCCTATTTAGTTTTACATATCTTTACTAAAGGATGCAGAAATTGACTTGCAATCGGTAACAAAACAGTAAGTTTAGGCATCAATTTATGGCTGGCCCTGTAAAAGACATGGAACACATAGAAAAAGAAATCTTTATCACAGTGTATATTATGTAGACTATATAAGGCAGCAACCGGTTTGAAGATGAGCTGAAAAAGTCAAGCCATTTCAGTGAGCATGGAAGAAGGAAACAGTGATTTCATTGACTCATTGAAACTCAGGTTTTGAATCAATATTATCCATGACAGCGAGGCACAAAGACTTCAAATGGATGAACACCTGTTCTGTTGAACACTTCCTTTTTAACAGTAACATTTTTAACTTTTAACATTTTAAAAATCCTAGGAAGTTACTGAAAACAACAAGCAAATGACATGGTATACAGGCGAGTACAGTATATTCCTATCAGGTTTTACAGACAAACGTTACTTGAACTTCACATCTGCAGTGCCAACACATACAATCGTCTCTAGCAGTAAATTCAGCTGTGTACTTTACATATGTACAAATTAAGTCAGACATTTTAATGAAATTTGTGGTATCATACCAAACTTCACTTTTTTAGCAAAGCAGCTTGGAGGAAAACCGAACAAAACAACAAAACCCAAACCAACACAAACCAAAGAAACCCCACAAAAACTAAACAAAACCCACAACACCAAAACCACCCAAACAAAACACAACACAGAGAAAGCACTACTCATTTTCTCCAAAATGAAAGGTTACAAAAAGAAAACAGTCCCCCTAGAAAACAGTACTCTGGTGCTCACATCTAATCTTAACATCTCAGGCTCAATCAGTAAATAGACTTGAGCCCCTAAAAATGGGACTCAGCCAAACTGACCTGCAAAAACTCAACAGAAGGCAAAGCCCATCATAGGTCAAACTTGGCATTTCTATCTCTTACTTTAGGCACGCTAGGATACATACAAGTCAATCCTGGCACAAGCACCTAAATAACATTTAAGTCGGGCAGAATCCACAGATTACAGAATCACAGAACAACTTATGTTGGAAGAGACCTCCAGAGCTTATCTAGTTCAAGTCTCTATTCCAAGTTCAATCAACATGACATCCAACACCAAAGACGGCTCAGGCTGCTAAGATCCTTGTCAAGTTTAGAACATCTCTAAGGATGGAGATTCCACAGCCTCTGAGCAAGCCCTCCTTGTCTGACCGCATCCATAAACGCAAAAAGTGCAATTTGCGTCCTCTGCCTCTTTAGTCTTTCACTACACATCTCTAGGAAGAGCACAGCTCTACCTTCTCTATATTTTCCCATTACACAGCTGGAAGACATCAACTGGATCCACCCCTTGGCCTAAGAAAACAATTTAATTTCCTTCTGGTGAAAATATTTACCCCACATTATTAGCTGAAGCTTTCAAGATGTGAAAGATCATGTCTACTGTAATTCCCAAAACCTCCTTGGAAATGGAGAAGACCTTAGAGATCTCATCCATTCTCCACAGACTATTCTCTGAACCAGTATATATTTTCAGATCAAAAACGTGAACCTAGGATTCCCTTCTTCCAGTAGTCTTCCTGTAACTGAGAAAAATAAAATAATATTTTTTTTTTATATCAATCATCTGGTAAGTGCCAATAATCACCAACAAGGCGTTAACAGGAAGAAAATACTGGCCTTTCCCACCTTCTGGCAGTGAAAACAACTGAATCTGAGCAACATGCTGCTAAAGCAGTGGCTCTAGATACTACTTTACCGTAGACTCTTCATCTTTAGTTTTAATTCAATAGCTAAGCTGTTTCCAAGAGAGTTAAGGGCTGTAAGTCTCTAATAAAACCTGACATCCCTTCCCCAGGGCAAAAACCTAACCCAAGGCTTACTTCTCTGAAGTCCTAACATATATTCTTCTCTGATGTCTCCTACCTGGTACAAAACCTACACAAGGTCCTTATCTCATACACAGAAAATAAAAGCAATAATGCAGGCTCAGGAAACCAAAGACATCTCCTCTTTTGAGGTATGCAAGTATGAAGACAAAGCCACATCCTCAGACACACAGGAAAAATCTGTGATAAGCATCCTTTTCCCCACAGCTACATAGGAAAGGACTTGCTTTGGTATTAGATAAGCCATATAGCAAAGAGTCTTAAAATCAGCTCTGTGCATATGTTTGAATTTATCTGTTTAAAAGATAAACAACCACACTCACTGATTTTCTCCCAAGATATACTTATAAAATGGCAAATAGTTCTTGCTCAGTTACAGATATACATTATTTTCTACTACAACATAAAGGTGAAATTGGTAGCTACTTTAAATTAGATGCATGCTCTTTTCCATATAGAGTTATACTTAACAGGCAGAAATAATTACGTCCTGGTTGTCATGAAGGTAGCCAAAATGTAATTAGATTATAAAGGTCTAAAAGCCATAATCAAAATTTTTGTAGATACAATAAAACAATTTTCAGATTACATGTATGTTTCAAAGAGAACATCCATCAGAACTAGACTAATATCTTGATGGCCAACAGTCTAAAAGGCAGTAACATATCTTTTCATATAATGAAAAGGGTACAACATCAATCCTTCAGGCTTAGGTCATAAAAGTGTACTGTAAAATGTGTCTTCCTCAGAAGGATTCACTCAACAGGCCAGTCATTTTTAATAAGCCAGTCCACCAGAGTTTCCTGTTACAAAACATGTGCTCCTGCTATGAAAAAAGAACGATGTTTCAACAGAGGAAATCCTGCACTAGGTATTAAAGGTGTAAGTGACCAATAAATAATTAAAATATCTGTGACTAATATTTTCAAAGCTTATTGAAGTTGCAGGAAGAAATAACTTCTCTGGTTTAAAGTAAAAAATTCAAACTTAGCCTTGATAGAAAGCTCCCCTGTCTCCATCTTACATATGGGAGAATATGTACACACTATACATTGCATGCATTTATACACACACTAGTTGTAACATGCATAAAGATACTCCATATCCGTCAACTAACACAAGAAAAAGTGACAGAATATTGTCAGTTATCTTCAACTAATTTTGTGCTTACTTACAATATACTATCATTATACCATCACCATAGTTACATTATACTATGTATTTATACTGTATGTATACTAAATACAAGTTCATTTGATGAGTGAAACCAGCTTTTAAGGTCTTCAGTTTTCATCCCAGAACAGCTGGGATTGCTCTTGACTTAGTGAGCTTAAAAACGATGGCACTACATAAATTTACATTAGGCAAACTGTTACTGAATTTTTGAGCAATATCTCTACTTGAAGTTTGGCTGTAACAATTACTCTAACTACTTTGACTCTGCTAGCACCTGTGGCTAACAGCAATTACTGGAACCTAAGAATGAGATATGAGTGTTTTACTTTCACTTAAAAATGAACTACATAAAAGGACAGTGATTATTCACACACTATGGGGTTTATTTGCTTTGAGAGGTGGGTTTTTTGTTTTTAAATAGTCTGAGGCCATGGGAGTCACCATCAGGAAGGATCCCAGCTGACCTAAGATACTGGCACAGAGAAGTCCAGTATCAGTATAAACTTTTAATATAGAGCCTCTATTACCAAAAAGTTCTCCTGCCAGGATAACACAAAAGAAGCCCAAGATGCTTTTAAACCAAGAATTTTAAAAATTCTGCAAGTTATCCTCATCACCAAGTAGAAAACATGCCTAGGAGCTACAGCTGTAACTTTCAGATTAAATTCTGCATCTCTATTGTTACAATAGTTGTAAGAACAACTGATTACAACAGAAAAGAAACAATAACAAAACCAAACAAAACATCTCCCCACCACAACACTTTTAAACCAGCAAAAGATGAAGAGCTGAGAATGTGCTTCCACTACATTAAACTGGTCTGGAGGTACAAAACAACCACAGGCATAATGTAACACTGTGAATTCACATCTATTTTCAATGTCAGTAGCAATATCTGAAAACATTATTGCTTCTGCTCTGTCTCAGCTACTCACCACTACATTGTGCCAGCAATTTCTTTTTTTCGTTCAGAGCTGCTGGCTGAGACGTTTTTGCCCTTACTCTTTGGACTGTTTCACTGAAGAGGTGCAAAGTTAGCTTTAGTATTTTGAAACTTTGTGTCTGACTGCAGTGGGTTTAGAAGCCAGCAGCTTAGACAGCAGATCCAAGGGGAAAGTAACCTTCAACAAGGAAGACAGCAGGGAAAAAAATAGGAAGGAGCACAAGGCGCTAGCTTAAGAGGTATAAGCTTTTTAGCTATGTTGGTAGCACCAGAAAAACATGTGTGCTCATGGTCTTCTCAGAGGTTCATTTCATATTCTGCTTTCTTCCACCTTACTAAAACATGGCTGAAGCTAGGTAACTGCAGATCAAGCTCAGCTTACATGGCAACCATCTGTCTCTCATGGATGAGTTGCACCCTTCTATGCTCCAGCTTCTTACTTTTCTGGAATGCAGTTTGGTAGGTGCAAAGTTAGAGATCATACCTCAGATATTCAAGGTGAACTTCACAGAAAACTTGAAAGCAGACTCTGAATCTAGCTTTGCAACTGCACCATGTAGTACAAAGCCATCAGTGCCCAGCTTGATGCATTTTTACAGTCACCAGGCCTTTATTATGCAGCTTCACCCTTACGTAAGTTGCAGAAGTCAACTTCTCACAGTTTTGTGGCCACATGAAAGCTTAGAAAAACTCCATGCAGTGTTCTTCCTAGGTAGCTGCACATAATTCTGTGCTTGCCAGTGTGACTTCTGACAGCAAGCAGCCCTGAGTTCACTTTGGCGCCACGGCTAGGGACTTACTGAAGAAGAGGAATGGAGTGTCATTCTCAGTAAGAAACACACTATTGCAGTCAATCTCTTCATTAATGTCACTCATCTTAGCTTTCCCGGTAACAGCTTCAGGTTTTTTTTACCAAGATTTCCTCCAAATCTGGGAAATTCAACCCCCTTTCTTATCTGCAAACAGTTTATCTGAGTTACAGATTAACAAAAAAAGTTATGTGTACGATACAGAAATACCCAGGCTGGTTCACCAAGTACAACAATGGTGGTCCCAGAGAGTACAAAGCAAACAGACTATTGCTTTTAGCACCTCCATGGGAACAGGATGAAGGCTGAAGGCTGTAAGAGCCAAGATAGCTCCGTGTAAGCCAATATTCATGCTCTCATACCATCTTCTTTAAGTAGGAGTTTAGTGCACTGGCCAAGTGAAATGGGTCTACTTGGTTAAACCAGATATTAGCTGTCCAGGCTTATTAACCCTGAAGTCCCATTTTGTCCTTAAACTTTGCAAGGAGATGTGGCTTTACGATACCACCCAGAAGACTGCATTGTACTCTTGTCTATCCCTACTGACCATGCTATGACAAGAATTATATTCCATGATAGTAACTGAAATTCCTTTTGTTTGCCTGTATCCAATCATACTTCCTGTAGCCAATAATTCTCACTTGTTTATTGGGCTATTCAAAATAGATGCAGGCGTAGCACTTGGATGCTACAAAGCAATAATTCTTCCCTAATAATAGTTATTTCTACACAGAAATTTTTTCCCCTCTAAATTCAATAAGAGACCAACTATTTTGAGTTACATTTAGTTTGCTCCCTTTCAGTCATCAATCTAAACCACCAGTCAGGCTTATATTAAAGAAATAGCTCCTAAGGTTTTGAAGAAAGAGTCAATGTTTAACCAATACACTACTGATATTAAAAAAGAAGAAATTTTTTTACTCATTAAGATGAAGTAGTATGTCACTAAAAATAAGTTCTCCCTTATTCCAAATCTAGACATTTAAGACAACTTTTTTTTTCTTACCTTTTTCAACATTTGTTTACCAAAAGCTTCAGGCATGTTTTTGTCAGACTGGGCAGCAATGAATCACCAATTTATACCATCAATAAGCGTTCTGCAGCAGGTCTGCGGAACCACAGTAAAACACTAAACCATTTATTTACATAATTGAGGGGTGACTTGTTGATTCACTCAGAAATGTGAGGAAGTCAGACACAAAGACTGGGCTAGATGAGTGCTAGAGGTCCATTCCAACATAAATTAGGCTGTGACTTACACAGTGTAAGAAGAATTGTGCCTTTTTTCAACCTGTTACATCACTACAAATAAAGTGCATTCAATCAAGATGACAGTAACAAAAAGAAACCAACACCCCAAAACACAACACATTTTGAACTCTTCTTCCATTGTAGCAGCAGAACAATCAATGTCTCCTCAGCATAAACCTGTCACCGACCTAAGCATCATCTAAATTCTGAATAAGATGCATCTGACTGCTTGATAGCAATGGTCCAGACTCTTGTCCCACCAGGATGCAGTCTAAAGCAAACAACTTATCCTGTCAAAGATACTAAAAGGTGAAATCAAGACTGAAAGGCCTTAACTCGAACATAATTCTGCAGATTCAGCATATGCAATAAAGCCCTTTCGTGGACAGTCATCAAAACACACACTCCATGTTTAAAAACAGCTATAAATAAACACAGAAACATACAAACCAAACTATGGAATCTCTATGACAGGTATTTGTAGTGATGTGTTTGTTTTGGTTTTGTTTTTCTAAGTTGTTTTTTCTTTTCACTAATACAGATTTCTAGCAATTTTTAAATTTTTTTTCCTCCAAAAAAGTCAGAGTGAAAGAACATTAACTTTTAGTTCCCTA
>NW_010170039.1:59849-86097 GCF_000695765.1 Mesitornis unicolor
ATTTAGAAGATACCTATTGAGTAGTAGGACAAGAGTTACCTCCATCATTGTCAGATAAAGTTATGGTAAAACAAACAGCAGCCAAACCATTTTCACTGACCTGGAAGACGACATCAACATTTACCCTTGAAAAGGTGATTCATGAGTAGAAGCTACAGTGAGCTTCTAACAAGAATTTAAAGATTTTCTGTAACTGATTAAAAAAGGTAACTTATTAAATTGCTGCTATTAGCACATTTAAGGAAATACAGACCTTGAAGGGAAAAAAGCCACACACAGTTGGTAAGCTGATCTCAACAGACAGTGACAAAACACTTCATGACTTTTACTGAATGACCCTGTACAGTCTTCTTTGCGACAAAATATGGGTCAACACACACCTAGGTGTTGCAAATTTTTTTTTTTGTTGCTATTTATTAACTGTGCTTTAAAGTATAGATCCTCTCTGCTATGGTACACATTTATTTCCTTCCTATTAAAAGTAAGATTAAGCAAAACTCAAATGCATTTAAAGAAAAAAAACCACATCCTTTCATCCAAACTGTTTTGAAATTTCTATTAAATTATTGATCAATTACAAATTGCAAATTATAACACAGCAAAACCAAAAGCAATCCTACCTTGCCATAATTTCCAAGTGACAGAATTTGTTCTTACCTGTAACTGCAACCTTGTCAAGGTTCTTGTTCAGTGCTGAAAGAATTAGTTTACATTCCTGAAGAAGCACATAAAAAAATGACTTGCAAAACCTTGAGATAACAGTACAGGACACAACATCTGCTTTATTTTGGTATTTCCTAGAAAGAAACAAAGAAAGTAGTTAGCTACTCCAGGTGGTTTACAACAGATCTGTACATTAATTTTTTCATGAATACAACTTTCTCCTAAAACTACACCAGGATGTCAAAAGACCTTTCAGTACACTCTAAACACCGTATTAAAGATTCATGCTAACAAAGAATCAGATATTTTGTTCCTATTTCCTTCACCAACACAGACTAGCACTAAAAAGCCATCTAGCCTATTACCTGACATTCAAGTCCCTAAATTCAGTAACAGAAGGAATAACTCTTGCACGTCTGCTAACATAACAGTGTTATTTGCTTAATTCTATTCACCTACTTGAATGACAGAGTACACTCTTTGAGTGTCTGACAAGACTCAAACCCATCAAGTGCAGCACGTGTAATTTTAAGCTCTCTACTTTGCTTGCTTAGATGTAAAAATGCACAAGAGTTTAAAACAAAAGCAATAAGCTTCAGGTGCAGAAGTATTTCAGCTCCTCTGAAATACAAATCATTAAGTTTCTTTAAATATAGTTTCTATAAAATTATCAATAAATTCAGCTGAAAATGTAAAAGTAGCAGATAACTAAAAATTCAGATGTATCTACAAAAACGTCTAGGCGTCTACCTATTGTTTTGAACAGGATGAAAATGCCCAAATTCCTTCATGGATCAGGGACTACATATTTAAATCTTATAAACCACTGCATCTTACAAAAGTTACCATGACAGTACACTGGTAAAAGGAACTATCACAGGAAGAATTCTGGATAACAGCCAGCTTTGTCTGGGACACGAAAGCAAAGCAAACCTTATCGTAACACTGATGATTTTAAACTGATTACAGCGCTCTGATGAGCTGAATGAGTGATAAAGGGGACATGGTGCAGACCTTAACTTTAAGCCCCCTGATTGAAGAATGGAGTTATGACAGTATCTCATGATGGCTTGCCTCCTCCAAACACTAAGTGCTTTTCAACTACAGAAGGTGTCATAAGCAGGAAACTGCTCAAAAGAAGGGAATACTTTGCTCCTGTTTGAAGAAGAATTGCAAGGGTTCAGTTAAGTGTTATGCCTGTAACATTGCACTGCTGCCAGCCCTGAATTTTCCCCAACATTCTCTCAGGCACTACAATAGGATAGAAGGTTCAAGGAAAAAAATTAAGCCAGAAAAAGTCAATTATTTTCTGTCACTTGAGCTCTCTGAACCAGCTTAGGAAATGCAGGACCAGACAAGTGTCAATGCCAGAAATGCAGAACCAGCAGCTGCTGCCGATTCAGATTTGCTCAGAGTATTGTGAAACTACACTTTAAGCAGCATCCACTAAAATCATTCATGAACTCTGCAAAAGTATTTTGAAAGAACTAGACAGCAAGGACCCTAAATCACTGTATTAGACTACATAGCAAAAGCCCTCCCCAAAAAATAAAAAAAGCTTATCAGTAAAAAAAGTTGTTTCCACATCCAAGCACTTGAGGAAAAAAGCAAAATCCAAGCAGCACAGATTCACAAAGTTGCACAACATAGCTTAACTCTCTCTTCTTAAATACACCAGTGGCTAGGGCACAAACACCGAATGTGTGACCAGAACACAACTCCCTTCCAGCACTGACTTCAGAAGGCCCCCTTAACTATAAGGGGACAGGGTGCTTGCATGATGATGTGCTCAAAAGCCCCAGTTCTTCTGATGCTACTCCAGCAGCCTTTATGAGTGGCTGACTCACAAAACAGACCGGAAGAAGAGCATTAGGCTTCCCAGAAGCAAGAGGCTTGACCCCTCCCAAATTCTACTCCACAGAGGATGTGAGAGCATTCATTAGCCAAGGGTGACTTTCAGCCTAGAAACAGGTTGCTTGTAGTAAGGCAGATTCAAAGGTAGGTATTTTGGGCTAAGAGCATCTTACCCCGGAGTATGCTCCTAACCACCCAAATTCTGTCTAAAACAAGTCTCAGAAATAAGAAATACAGGTATTTTGCGTATCAAACCACAAAAGTATTTTAAGATATATACTCCACCGCTACACAGTAGTGACTCTTATTTCTCCAAATTAGCTGCACAATTTTTCTCCATAGAAGACAGTTAGATTCATAATACAGCTTTGGGATAAAAAGCTATTATATCCAGCCCCCAGTAATTTCTGTGTAGAAAATGCTCACATACACAAATGAAATGATTTTACGCAGACTGCTAATTATAAATTCCATCACAAGAATAAAGCTGAATCCTTTCTTTCAAAGGCTTAACAAGATTATAAGATGTATTAAGCATTTTATACGAGCTCCTTATATTTTTTGAGTGTATAAACACTTAATATTTCAGTAAGACCAAGTTCAATAAACTTCTGTAGTTTTCGTTACTAAGACACCAGTACTTTACAGTAGAATAATTTTTAATTGAGCACAACTTAAATATTCCTTGGCTAATAGAACTAGAATTTCATGTTTATAGTATTTTCTTCAGAAGGAAAAGACCACGCAGCCAAAGCCAACATAAGTAAATCATTGCTTAAGATTATTTACCAATATTCTATAGTAAGCACGTGAAGAAAAATGATGCGGTCTAGAGACATTTGAAGAACCTTACCGTATTATTTTACAGAAGTGCAGGTATCAAGTGCAAGTCTTCCTAAGGATTAAATACATACTCAATAACCCTGGAGGCAAAGCACTAATGATCCTCACGCTGAATCCTAATGTTTAAAACAAACAAAACCCACTACAACATCCAGGCCTCTGCAAGTTCCCAGACTCTGGTCAGAGAAGCACTAGAAAAACACTGGTTTTATTCTGCTTCACAACCAGCTACGACTGACATTTCACAGATAATCAAATCATTGCTGCTTCAAAACAAGTAAACAAAGCAACCAACCCACTTGCTGAACATCAACAGAAAGAGCTATAATCTGTTATAATTGACCTTCTGACATCACAATACCACCACTGCCAATATCATCCCTCAGAATTGTAAACTCGTTCACGCAGGTAATAGTAAAAGCTTTTGAAGAAGTAAAAGCCAGTAGGAGGGAGAAGAAAAAGAGCAATAGTATAAGCTTAACACAGGTTAGCTACTATACCACAACCTCCCAATTGCATGTTCCCAACATACGGTAAACATAAGATAACATCCCTCTCCTAAGAGGCATTCATTAGGTTACCTGATTTTTCTGGGAATATAAAAGGCAAACCCGGGAGCACACCAGCTGTGCTGCAAGTTCACGCAGTAGTTCTTCCTTAGTCTACATATATGACAAAGCCCAGACTAAAACAGGAGTTAATCTCCATGTAATTGAGACAATGTACAACTTTCACACTAAAGACAAAGTTGTTTACCCTTTGTAGTAAAAGGATAATGAATACTTTCTGCATTTGGCTAAGTAGATCTTGGTTCTATACAAAAGCACTATGAATCAACCAAGACTAGGCAAAGCCTTGATTTGTATTTTTGTGAGTGTGTGGTTTGTTGTTCCCCCCACCTTCAAATGTAGAAGCTGGATTAAATATGTTAATATTACCACAGTTAAAGGAAGGGGAATGAACAAAATTTTGAAACTGAAAACTCTATGGAGTAATTTAAGTGCTTTATCCTTTTTGAAGGAGTTGATCTAGTACCATAGCTCCATGAAAAGTGCAATAGTATCTTTCCATTACATTTTAGAAGTAACAGCCAGGGTTTCTTAAAAAGGTAAATGCCTTGATATAAATTTACTTGGGGTTCTGGTGAATTTAGTCCAGCGGTTCGAAACATGCAGTTCAAACTTTTCTTGCAAGTTAGTAATTTGCACTACCTAGGGCTGAATTTCCAGTAGGAGGAACATACTATTAGACCAGTATTTTACACTTGTCTAAAAGCTTGATAATACTATGAGCTTAGCATTCTAATTAGGTCCATACTTATAAATTTCACCTCAGAAATGGTGGACATAAGCTACAGCATTGAAAAGCCGCCTTTCAATTCATCTAGAAAGCAGTTACAAAAGCTATCTTGAATTTTTTATCCCACAGACCCATATTTAACATATATTTTGCAAATTCTCTGTAATTCTCTTTTAGGTAAGCTTTAGATAAGTAAATTCACATTATGGCTATGTAGGTGTCCTGGCAGCAGTGGTAGCTTAAAAGCAGTATTTGCTCTCAGCAGCTCACTCCTGTTTCCATGCTAATGTCTGTTGTGCAGCCACACAGCTATGCTGGTACAAGTGAATGCCTGAAGTGGAGACTGCTTAATCAACTGATGAGTAACTCAAACTCTTGAATTATGCCAGCAGAAGATAAAGGAATAGCAAAAGCCAGCCTTACAAGAATTCAGAATGCACATATGCAGTTTACATTTGCCTACTGGGAGATTGCTGGCAAACACTCCTGTTCTTCTGTAAGAGATCAGAGTTATGCCTAGCATAACTCTAGCACAGAAATACAGAATCATCTCTCAATCAGTTATGCTGGACAGCTTCTCAAACATCCAGTTTCAGGAATGCTGAAGAGAAAGGCGATCTAACTTGCGTCAGTAAAAATACTCAAGTACTAAACTTCATTTTCAATTACCTGTTCTTTAGCTGAATTAAGGAGAAAAGAGTATCCTCATGAGTTAAAAGTGTACTGCATTTATGTGTTAGTGGCCTTTCACACACACACAAAAAATTCTTAATTAAAACTACAAAAGAAGGATTGTCAGAGGACTTGTACTTTGAACAAACATGCTTATCAGAGTTGCTAGAACCTTCTAGAGAAGAGCTTGCAGAAGTCTCATGCTATAGCCATGATGTAAGATATAAAAGCCAGTTGAAGTAAAGTTCTAGATATGCCTTCCATGGCAATCCAGGAGCTGCAGACTGAGGAAGACACATCCATTTTCCACATGGATTTGTGTTTCTTTTTGATTAATGCAAAGGGTGGAGCCTACAAACACCCATCTTCCTGATGGGGATTCAAAATTCCAGCTGACACACAGAGTGATTTGCCTAAGAACATGTTTATTATTACTGAAGTGCTTATCTTCTGAGCACATCCCTACAGTGTTTACCCATGAGGTAAATTTATTATCTTACTAGCTAGAACACCTAAGTAGCAATAGCTAATGAGTCAGTTAGCAACCATCTGTCCATTTGCTGCCTCTGTGAACATCGAGACTTCAAATCAATGTTTTTTAAAAACTACAGTCACTCCAGGTGGATTGCTCAGATTTTATAAATATCCATCTGCTTAAAACAAGCAGAAATCACAGCCTGAGCATTGGTTAAATGTTCTGAGGAAGAATCCACCACATCTGTCATCTGATAACATTACAAGGCACAACTACTCACAAGTCCTCTGGGCCAAAACAGCATGTCCCTAAACTACACCTCACTTCACACAGAAGTGAACTGTCTCATCCGCTCCAGCTACCATAGCAGCATTAAAGAGCATCCAGAATTTATCATTCCTTTCCTCAGAAAAAGAGCAAGGCATTAGCAAACTATGGTACTATTCAAATACAGAAGTAATCTTGCAAATAAAAACTTTCTCTGTTGATTATGCAGTAGAAAGGGCTTAGCCTTTTCTTGCTAAGCCTTTCAAGAAAATATCCTAAGTGGAAGCTTAAAAAGAACTCCCATAGAAGCAGTTGTCAGGAAAATCTGAGAAAGCAACAGATTTCAGATCAGTTAATCCCATAGCAAGTATGCGCATTTGGATATTAAAGAAACTCTATTGTTACAAACTTCAAAACACTGTAAGATAAAGAGGTAAGAAACCTGACATAATTGTGTACTTTCACTGCTAAGACAGCAAAAGTGACTGAGCTCCAAAGTTCAAGATGCTCTAGCTGTAGGATACAGTCAGGAAGTCTGATAGTTTTCAAAGGATTAATATGATTTTGAGCCTCTTGTAGGAAATGCTAACAAAGGGGAAGAACAGATTTTCTGCAGAATGCTCTCCTGACTAACTCTGAACGGTGTTCAATGATTTTAAAGCCAGCTAGCAGCTAGAGTTTCTAAAAGTTAATTTTTATCTGGGTGGAGAATCTCACCCTAGCATCTAGTGGCTAGCAGTGACTTTAGAACAAGTCAGTTTTTGAATGAAGTCTTGCTACTGCCATTGAAGCCAATAAGGAGTTTCTTATCTTCAATACCACATCTTATTTTTGTGGTTCCTGACAAAAAAACCCGAAACAAACAAAAGAAAAAAACAACCCCACACTTAAACCCTGTTTCTACAATATGTCTTTATGGACAGATCCTGTACTTAGAGCAAGAGCGTTTTTTTTTATTTCTCTATATATTATGCTGATGATTAAGAGAAGGACTTCCCCTCTCTGCAAGAACACAAGTAAGGTTCTTATTCTTTCCTCATCTGTTAAGGCTAAATCTTCAGATAGAAATGAACCAAAACTGAGCCATCGCAGCAGATTAAAAAAACCACTTGGAGATTGCTGCAGTACCTATGCAGACAGTTACAGGAGGCACAGATTTTCTGCCACACTGCTTAACAACTTGGATCTATTTGTGGCTTTTTTAAGCCATGTTACCACTTGCTAGATTTATACACAAAAGGAGTTAAATTAAATGAAAGAAAAAAGGTCATTCGACACCATAATAAAATCACCAGCACATTCAAATGAGTTACATAAGAACACCAGTACTACAAGCTGCCAAGTATTAACACTTACTATGCTACAAGCATTTTAATGTTTACTGCAAAGCATACAACTTGGAAAGAGATAATTCAAGCATCTGTTATATCAACTAACAGCCTACACATGCAATCTTCCAAAAGAACTAAATTTAAAGACAGGAACTGAAGCCTTCAAATAGGAATTGTTAAAATACATAGTTATTTTTATACCTCAATTACAGTTTTAGAACATAATTTTTTCTTAGTCTCTTCCATGTTAAGAAATTTTTTCTACCTATCAGCAAAGTTATTTCAGTAATAGTACTGTTTTAGTATGAGGAGAATCAGCACTTAGAAATGTAAAGATTTTCTAGAAATTTCCAGGAGGGTCTATTTGCTTAGAAAGTCACTCCCTTATTGCTAAGACAGATCTACTGTCTTCCTAAATGAACCCAATTGAACTGATTTGGTTCATTTCAAATAAGGGATACCTCAAAGCATTTTAAGGCAGTTTTAAACGAATGAGAAGCAGCTGATCCTACATGATATGTAATGATATACTGCTAGACTGTAACAGGATCAATATACCTGTAATCACATGATACATACTATTCAACCACAGTATGTTATAGAAAGTTAGGTTTCAGTTCACAGATGGCTTGTCAAACTACTTCAGAGAACACAGTACTTCCCCCTGAACTTTTATAGCATGCTCCACTTCTCTGTCCAGCTAGAGAAACTTCCCTTAAAAGTGTCTGAAGTCTAATTAAAAAAATTACTATCTCTAGGAATTGCAGAGTGAAGCAAATTTCTGTTACCTTTTCATCTGGCAGCAGTCTCCAGTATCGTTGCCTGGACACATGGAATCTTTTTCAGGTGTCTGCACTGGGGCTATATGAACTGCTTCACTTCTCATCTAAACAACGGAGTACTTGGCAAGAAGCAGCCATTTGGTAACTTGCAAGCTTAAATACTCAAATTTTTGTCCAATTAGTACTGCAACTTCAGTTTCACAATAAATCAGTTTGACTAACTCTTCATCAATATAGTTTAAACTATCTTGATTTGCAATATGTATTTCAATGCTGAAGTTTCAAGTATATCTATTGAATAAAAACTGGTTTAACTTTGCCACTATGCAAGTATCACAATACATGTCGAGCTATACCTGCAAAAATTCAAAGGGCAATTTTATCAATAAGAATGTTAAAACTAACATGCAAGAAGACCATGCCAGTTTTCAAGAAATCAGTATTAGAGAAGACGCTTTAGGGCATTACAGGCAGTCAATGCAATAATGATAGGTCTGCATGGACTTGACAGCAAAAAAGGATTCCGGGAAGCAAGCATGTTAATAATTCAACATTCACTTTATGCTATTCATCAGGTCAGACATCAGCTGCAGGCAAATTTGGATAACACAGATTAAGACACCATCTCCAGCTCCACCAAAGGTTACTGCTCCTGTACACTGCTGGCTGCAAGACATGCCCCTGCTGGACTGAATGGTGATGGGAGCATCTCAGCACAAAGACACATAGAAACACATTAACTGTAGCAAGGGGACAGACACCCTACTCTGTCATCCCATTTACAGAGGCAACACGTCAAGGTATTTTAAAACTATTTATATCTTCCAAAGCTCGCATCTCAGTCTTAGCACTTTACTACATGTGAAGCTTAACCTACACGTATTCTCTACTAGGTTTAACAAACTGCCTGGATTAAACTATCCATAAAAAAAAAAATAATTTTCACAAAGGAATAGTCAAGTATTCAGGCTTTTGCAGAACTGAAAGAATCTGATGAATTTGGCAGTTTATAAAGAAAAGTAGACATTCTGCTCGGGGATTACAGAGATAATTCAGTAAAACCACCTACTATATAAAAAACCAGAAGCACACAATCATAACAAATTAGAAATAGGTACATGAATAGAAGAGTGCTTATCTGAGCCTTCAAATAGGTGCTGAATTCAGCACAATGAGTGCTAATTTCAGTAGGTCTTCACCCCCCAAAATTGAGGGGCTAGCATGAGGCAACCAGCTGCCTACATTAAGTGCTACTTGCACTTTCCAGTACTTTCCAAAACATCTCCTATGTCCTTCTGAGTGACTCCATGTCCATGTCTCCACCAGCTGTTCTATGGCTGGATACTATGGCCTTGTATTTCTCTTCGTACACAAACTACTATCTCTGCAAGGGACAGCTATGCATCTCTCTGATCTTCTGAACCACTTTTTCAGTTCTTCTCTTTGAGTGCCATGAATGTGATGCTAGCTCAAGTCAACAGGACAGTCCATCAACGTTCTCCCCAAGACTGGTCCCACTGGAGGGATTTTCACTTTGCCTGTTACAGGTTTTAGCCTCTTTGTCCTTGTTATATCCTCCACTCTTACCTGGGGGTGGTGTGGGAACAACACAGCAAACATTAAGCATTTTGTTAAACTGAAGGCAATGGTATCACTTCACTGAATGATGCCAATAGCTCCTACCACTCGATCAGTGATCTAACTTGCAGACAGATTACAACATCATAGGTGCTTGAAGCTATGGCTTTATTGAAAGAAATGCATTTACCATTCCTTCCAAAATGGAGCAAACCTGCCCTCTGATTCACAGTTATTTCCCAATATTTTGAAATTGTCTGGAGATGTCACTCAAGAGCTAGAATACTGCATTCATAAAGAAATTACAAGCAGCTCAGCACAGGACCTTAGAGTAAGCCAAAAAGAGTTACTAAGACACGGCCAATTTAGTAAGACATTCCATCTGATATCATGCAGCACTGTGTATGTTTTAGAAGAGGGAACACCTATGCTACCCAAAAGACAGCTTTGCATAATAAACATTAATTACATGTAACAACCTACTTAACAGTTTTAGTTAAGGAATTCAGCCACAGCTGGCTTATATGCCTCTGATCAGTAGTGTATTTCCACAGAATTATGCATAAGTATTAAATACTTACTAAATATCCATAATATTCTGTAGGAATAGTGTAATATGCAAGAAGCCAAGAACTCAAATAGTACCATTTTTCAAGCCTCCGTGTTCATGCTTTTTGTCATCTGACCACGGACAATTTTGAAAGTCTTACCTTGAACGTAGTACAAAAGTCAAATTTCTTCCAGATGTTTGTCCTTCTGATAAAGATTCACCTTAGAGACTCTTCCTTGTATATTAGGGGTGAATAATGCAGAAAAGCCTGTAAGTCTGAAAGCAGTAAGACGGAAGAATTGACCAATTTCTCTTCTAGTTCAACATAATATTGAATACAATCTATAGCTCAAGCACCACTTAAAAGCAGCTTCTAGACTGAAACTAACACAATATGTGAACAACTGGAAGCACCCAAGTTAGACAAGAAGTTCCTACTTGTCTCAAGTAATGTAGCAAAAGATCATGTGCATGCCTTTCACTTGTTAGAATTGAAAGTATGAAGATATCTAAGCTTCACCAATCAACGGCCACTACTTGCAAAAAAACTCCCAGTCAATACAAGCCATCTTCACAGAGGTGTAAGCAAATCCATTTCCAAACCAGGAATATGTGCAATCATATGACAGAGAGACAGCCTGCATATATTATGTGTATGCATGCACATTTTAAGTGGAGAGAGACTGGAAGAGTCTGGCATACTATGCAATAGTTTACAAGAATATATCCAGATCCTAGAGTCAAGGAAAAAGAAAGACTAAAAGAGAAATTCAAGCTTACTCTAAAGCACAGAAACCATGACAAAGCCGCCTGTTACTAAAAGCAACAGCAGAAACACACCTGGCTATTCACCATTACCTTGGTTATGAGAAAGAAACAAAGTTGCCCTTCGCACAAACACATGAGAAGGACTATCACAGTTAAACGCACCATGCCTAGATATACCAGTAAGTTCTGTTGCATCAATCTGACTAAAGCCTCCTGTGTTTCAGAGATATCTACATGTAGCATTTAGAATAACACCTTTTCACAGGTCTGGGCAAAGAGGGAAGCGAATCAATCTCAGAGACACTGAGATTTAGTTTCCTTTTCCAGTTTCTTTCTTCCCCCACCCAGTAATTCAAATGACAAACACTCTAGAAATTGCTTTGTTTTACTACAAGTTTCAGAATAATGGGTGAAGGCAAGTGAAGAGACAAGACATATCGATCACTATAGAGTTCTAAAGCTTCTTTTTCAACACCAAGAAATAATATTTTTCCTTTCTTAGACGAAATGAGTTTATTCAATGAATGTACCTTGCTTATTCAATGCTTACTGCGTAGAGAGATTTCAAGTAACTAATGCCTAATATCAAAAATTAGTTAATAAATGTTTACAAGCAAGGTATTTTATGTAGCAGCACTAGAAATAAATGCCGCTCGCAGAGGAAACAGTTTCCAAAGAAAACAAAAATCTATTGATTATCTTGGCTACTCAGGTCCCTGCCATGGGTGATTCTTCAAAGGATAATTCAGAGTGGAGGGAACTATGAGGTGATCCAGTTAAATTTCCTTTTCAAAGTGTAGTCACCATTGAAGGTAGTCCCAGTTACTTAGGGCTTTATTCACTCAGGTCTTGAAAACCTCCACAGAGGCTTACAGGTTACCTACTGTGACCTCTTAACAAGCATCCTTACAGTAAAAATTTTTCAACATATATCCACCCATTTCAGTTTATGACCACTGTCTTGTTTTCCCACTGTGCACCTCAGTAAGGAGACTGGCGTGATCTTCTTGGTATCCATCTTTGTATATATCAGATGGTTGATATCGGGTACCTCTTAAGCATCTCTTCTCCAGGATAAACGGGGCCACAAAAGGCTCTCGGCAAGCACTCACATACTCCAGCTCCCTGACCATCTTGGTGGACTTGCCCTAAGTTTATCAATGTTGTTCTTGATAAGGGTAGGGAGAACAGGAGCAAAACTAGACACGGTATCACAGATGCAGTCTGGGAACATCTGGAACAAATGCCAACTAAAGGAGAATAAAGCTGTTTGTTCTCATCACTATCACGGTGAACTGCTGACTTGTATTCAGTCTACTGTTTACTAGAACCAGGTCCTTTCTCAGCAGAGCTACAATCCAAGCAGACTGTAGCACTGCAGGAGGGTTACCAATCCCAGAAGCAGCTGGCACGTGCCCTTGTTGAACTTCGTAAGATTCCTAGGGGCCCACTCCTCTAGCCCTTCCAAGTACTTCAGGATGGTTGCTCTGTCTGAGCCACCCAGTGCTGTATCTACCACTTACCTGACTAAGGTGCATTCTACCTCCTCCTCCAAGTCATTGACAAAGACATTAAAAAAAAAAAAAAGTAGGTCACAGCAGATTCTTGAGCAGCTCCAGTTGTAACTGCTGTCCAGGCAGGGTATGAACCATCGAATACTCTTTGAGATGACTCTTCAACCAGTTTTTAATTGTCTAGTTATCCTCTTATTCAAAGTGTAAATAAGAGTATGCTGTGGAACACTGTAAAGGGTCCTGCTAACGTCGAAGTAATAAAGCGTCCCCTGTTCTTCCCTCGACTGAAGACCTAGTCATTTGACAGAAGTCAGTCAGGTTGATGAAGCATGACTGACCCTTAGTAGAGCCATGCTGACTATTTCCAGTCACCTTCTTTTTCAAGGGTCCCAGAAGTTTTTTGCTACAGGTTGATATATACTATTTATTGATAGTGCTATCCAAGTAAAGCAGTACTTAATGCTTTTAGCAAGTGAAATAGAAAGCTAGCTTTATTATATAACATAGCAAGGATGCCTGAAACAATGAACAGGAACCATCTCTAGGTTTCAACAATTTGCAGAACAAAAATGTTTCAAAGCCTAAATATAAGAACTCTATGCATAAACAGGTCTCAACAAGTGAGCATAGCCATCAAGCAATTTAGTTTCTGGCTAATTTTCAAAGTATCTGGCAACAAGAGTAATAGCAGAGGTTATAAAAGGAAAAACAGTGTTCATAACTACCTAAAATTTATTACAGAAACTGGTGGCAGACAGAAGGATGAGAAAGGAATGGAAAAGAATAACAAATGGCCAAGAAAACTTGAACATGTTTCATTATGCATATCAGAAAGAATTTCTGAAATTTAGATTGCTTACATCTTTTCAGATGATTTGATTTTCTTCCAGACTGTATTGAAAGAAAATCCACTTTACTGAGACCTCTGAACTTGAATAAATTCAGGAACTCCTGGACATGAAAGCAGTCAGTGCCTGACAAACAACCAGAAATTCTAGTCTCTACTAGAGATGAGACTACTCATGTTTCACCCAAAGTGTTTCTGTCCCTTCGCAGTTCCTCAAAACTTATGCTTGAAGCAGTGAGTAGATAAGCTCCACATTAAGGAGTGAACAATGCCAACACCACAGCAGACGACCAGAGGCAGTCCTCTTATTCCCTAAGAAAATCTGTAAACGTGACAAAAAGCACAGAAAAACAGCCTGTCTCACTCAGGAACATTCTGACAAACTCCTCACCATGACCTCTGCTATATAAAATTTTGGTTTCTGCTGTATTCTTATGTGCCTACAGACTAAAGATATTCTTGTCAGCAAGTGCTGATATTCAGTTAAACCAGAATGACTGCTGTGAAGGGAGTCATACCAACATCTGTAGCAAGCTATGCATCTGGAAAAAATCCAAGAGACGACATGGACATTTTAAATTTAGTTATAATAGAGGTTTTAACATCAACATTTAATTGCATGTTCTTTTACTTCAGGATTGCAACATGGCTGGTGACACTGCTAGCACTGCCACAATTATGTGACTTCCAGTATGGTCTTCACCAGCAATAATGTTATGAGTGAATTTAGGAATTCCACTTGCAAGATAGGTCATCAAGTATCCAAATCGTTAGTATTAAGAACTAATGTAAGTAACTACACCTTAAATGAACCTCCTTTGAAACATCTCAGGGTGCAGTCTTACAGGAAGTTAAGCTATAGTAAACCGGTAACTGCTGTAAGCCCACTTCTTGCCATGAGTACTTTCTACACCAACTTTTGCATCAGTAGTTGCTCTCATATCCTCATGGAGCAAGCTGATTCAAGAAGTTTAACTAAAAGAAAATTAACCTCAGCAATAGATACTCAACATACATACATCACATAACTCTCTCACCATGAGATGAGACACAGTCAAGTACCAGCACAAGGAGGAAGAAGAGCACATGGTCACATGCAGAAGACTGCAGAAATACAGAAGCACTAACATACTTAGATAATTATACATGAGTATCTTCCTTAATGAAATAATCATGATTATGAGTGGGTTCCAGAAGCAAATGCCTGAGTTCATGCAGAAGCTTAACAAGAACTCTCTTTTCTGTAATATATCAACATTGAAAAATGGTGAAAAAACAAAACAACTCTAAGGACCTTTAACTAAAAAGAGGACTACCAGATGCTCACCAACTAGAAAGCTGTTTGGGTAGAAGGAATGAACTCCCCATAATGAAGAGACAAAAAACAAAGCTATACAGTGTACATTAAGTGAACCAGCTTCCAAGATGTTACATCCATTGTTTTTAAACAGCTGCAAAGAAATAACAGTGCTTCGCTGACAAATGAAGCAGATTCATCTAGTGTCCAGCACTGTCACTGAGGTAGCATAAGATTTAATGACTAGAAAACAACACAGAAGAAATACAGAATTAAAGACTCAGCTTCAACTGAATTACATGCTAGCTACTTCTTCAACTGTGCTGGGTTTACCTTTATCTTGTCTCTAGGGTTGAGCCAAACAAGCTTTATTGCTTTCTCCCCTTCTAAAAGAAAAAATATTCTGGGTCACATCAGCCCACTCTAATTTTCCTTTCCTTCTCTGAACATGGCAGTTTAGTCCATCATTTCAGTCACCCGAAGACCTTCTAGGAATCTTTGCTTCCTCAGTGACAGTGGTGCAAGTCTACCAATGCCATGTCACCTTAAATACATAATAAGAATAGATCATGTCATGAATTAAGTTTTCCTCTTATTTCCTCTATTTTACACAGTTCAAGGTGGGGGGAAATAAAGAGGTCTTTTACATAGTTAAAGAAAAAGCACTTATAGCCTAAAGCTTCTGCCATTCCCCCCAACCCTTATCAAGAAGGGACACAACAGGAGACAATGAGCTTAAAGAAACCACACATCAAAAAAATGAGAGAGAATGAAGACTACTACAAAGAAGCTCCTCCCCATCTCACCCAGCAATGTAGCTATCAGCTGTATCAACTTATACTTGTTGGTTTTAACTCATGTCAGTATCAGAGAGTCATGATACCCCTGAAAGACAAATAATTCCAGTAGGCTAGTGGCAGACAGCAGAACCTGATAAGAGGTTGCATATCTGCTGGAAAAAAAACACCTAAATCTTTCACACGATGAACAGATGAATGACCAGAAAGCAGAACCCTGTGATAAGAGAATAAGGAGTAATACCCCTCAATGAATAGTGTGCTCTGCCTACTCAAGTACTCTCTGGATTAGCTTAAATTCTCAGTGAATTTATTGCTCCAATTCTTTAGAAACATTGTCGTTTTCTTCCTCACTAAGAACACCACATTTCTTTTCCTTTCCTGCCTCATTTCTGTTTCACTCCTGCAATAACAGTGTTAGACTTTGACCCAAGGAAAGGAGAGGATAAACACTAAGTGGAAAGAATCAACAGTTCTGAAATTGGAACAAAATAAACTGTGCAGTACAAAGTTTGCTCACAGGTAGTTCAGGTTCACCAACTCTTTTTGTACTAGTGATAACTTAAGATTATTACTAAGAAGATAAATAGCAGGAAGGGAAGATGGAGATTACAATACAGTGTTCTAGGATCATTGCTTACTTTAGAAAGGCTTCAAGCACAAATCTGACAATTCATGACAGATCTAAGCTGTCATATCTGCTTTGTATGCAAGAGCTTCTGTTTTAATCAGTGCCTCAATAAACAAACAAGATCTATGGAGAAAGGGACAATATGAAGAGACATAAAGAAATTTTCCATATTAGCTTTGTATTCTTTGTGAAACAAAGAACGTTATCCGGTTTCAAATCTGGATAAACCTTAAGACACCTTCCAAAAAAATTAGTTACTTCAGTTATGAAATTGCTACTCCAAGTTTTTGTTTATACAAAACACATTTGGATCCAGAAACCCTGAAAAAAAACCAACACAACAGTGACAAAAGAAAACTAGGAGCTGACCTGCTGGAGAGCAGCTTGGGGAAGAGGACCTGGGAGTCCTGGTGGACAGCAACTGACCAGGAGCCAGCAATGTGCCCTCACGGCCAAGAAGACCAATGGCATCCTGGGGTGCATTAAGAAGAGTGTGGCCAGTAGGTCAAGGGAGGTTATTCTCCCCCTCTGCCCTGGCGAGACCACATCTGGAATACTGTGTCCAGTTCTGGGCTCCCCAGTTCAAGGACCAGGAACTACTGCAGTGCAGAGTCACTAAGATGAGGGGACTGGAGCATCTCCCATGAAAAAAAGCTGAGAGAGCTGGGTCTGATTAGCCTGGAGAAGAGGACACTGAGGGGAATCTGATCAATGCTTATAAATGTCTAAAGGGCAGGTATCAGAAGGATGAGACCAGACTCTACTTGGTTGTGCCCAGCAACAAGACAAGGGGAACTGGTCACAAACTACAACATAGAAAGTTCAACTTCCCTTAATACTAAGGAAATATAATCCTTTTATTAAATATAAGGAAAAACTTCTTTACTGTGAGGGTACCAGAGCACTGGAACAGGCTGCCCAGAAAGGTTGTGGAGTCTCCTTCTCTGGAGACATTCAAAACCCGCCTGGATACATTCCTGTGTGACCTAGTCTAGGTGATCCTGCTCTGGCAGGGGCAACTGGACTAGATGATCTTCAGAGGTGCCTTCCAACTGCTATCATGCTGTGATTCCATGATTGTGTGATCACTTCAAGTAGTAACTGACTAGCACTTTTCCTACTTGGAGCCCTACTTTCCCGCTGTACTGATTCATAAATTAGATTGAAAGTAACATGGTCAACAAATGTATTTGAGAATATACAGTATTTTTAAAGGAAAGTATTTTCCAAATATAAATTAGTAAAGGGCTTAAAAAATACAATTTCAGAGTACTTGCCCCAGTGACACTTTTCTGGCCATGTTAAGTTCTACTCTCTGCCACTGGCAACAGCAGCACACAAGCTCATTTCAAGAATCCTGAACTATACTGAAATTTTATTTCTTCCTCTCTGACTCTGCAAGTCAAGCCTCATTTCACTTAGTTTAAAAAAAAAATCAGAAATTATTTTGACAGTCTGTAACCTTTTCCTCTTCCCTCCAAAAGTCAGATATTCTAAGTCAACACCTTTCCTTCTTTCATTAAATTAAAGCAGTACTACAATAATACTCAAAACCACGTAGTAAGCTGTTACAGTTAACAACAGCTACTATTTTGAGTTCATTAAATATTTTAGAGAAGCTCTTCTCTGGCCTATAATTGCTTGGCTTTGGTGCATTCTAGTTAAGAAAGTGAGAAGTCATCCTACTGGATTTCATGTTACAAGCTAGATACTGATCTTCAACCACTCTTAACCTCTATCACTCTTACACTAAAATATAGTAATAAAACATAAAGAACCATAGATGTGGTTCAGTATATGACAAATCAAAGGGGAAACAGAACTGAAATAAATTGTATTGCTTACTATGATATAAAAGTAGGATACAAAGCATCAATATCACTAAGGCAGAGTCCTAACAATGCTTTTGTTCCACCTCACACACAAGCCTAATTATTATTTCTATTTTAAAATAATATAGGAAAATGTTGAACTATAGCTTTTGCCATTCATAAAAAAACAGATGAGCTCCCAAGGCCTGCCTGCAGAGGAGACTGCACAGCTATTTGACTCCAGCAAACACTGTGAAACATCACCTTTCCAACACAATCACCTGCAAAGGCAGCATGCTTGCCTTCTGCTTGATCTCACAAATTACTTAAAGGAAATACCTTAAGCTGCTTCCAGATTCTTTACGTTGTAAGAGATGCACAGAATCCAAGGGAGGAGGGAGGGTTGGTTGGAAAACCTCTCACACCTATAGGTAGCAGTCCCACAATTACTGGGTAACACTCACTAAAGATGCCAGTAAATCCCACCTGTAATTAGACATTGTCAATAACCTCCTTAGAGGCATCACTTCCCTTCTTACTGACAACACCCAAATTGAGACTTGGTGAGTCTTAACAGAATGTATTATGCACTAGGGCTCTATTGAGATAGATTAAGCTTCTTTGCCTTCTAAGATGTAGAACTGATCACTACCTAGGGGACTCAATGGACTACCTCTGTTAGGTCTGGATTCAAGTCTTACAACAGCTGAAATAAGAAGAGCACTTCATGCTCGTCTTGAATACACAACACTAAAGAAGAGTACCCTTTTCATGACAAATCAACTATAAACAATTTTTCTAAAATGCCCCACAGAGAATCAAACCTGAAGTCAGACAGTAGAAACCAGTGCCTGCAACTAGTGCCATATCTGAAGTGAGGTCTTGTGCACAAACTGGTATTCAGAGTACCTTTCAACCAGGACAAGATTTTGCTGTTGGGAACTACAGCAATTAAAACAAGTGTTTTATTACTATACTCAGAAAATGGAGAGCAGGAGCAAAAAGGACACAGAAAGAAACTGAGTAACATCTGTGCTAGATTCACCTTTCGCACCTTTACAGAAGCTCTCCAAAGTCAGTGTCCACTTAAAATAGAAGCAAAAAGAACAATTTCTTTAGCTTTATACACCGAAGACAGAACTCTCAGAACTCAGCCTGCAGTACCACACAGCTTCAGTACAGTACTTCTCGTCTGAAGTTTCAAAGCACATTAGAGTTTCAGCAGCTTTTCAAGGTCACAAGGGCGATCACAAACACAAGTCCCTGCCCCCTCCAATTCCTAATCCACCACCCTCAAAATCCAATCTAGCTGTACTCCAGAGCCTTCAATACATCATTCATTTCCAAAACCTTCAATCACTTCTCTCCCTAGAATCATGGTCCAAAACTACCATATGTGATACCAGTGTTTATTACAGTGTGTATTACAAAAGGTTACAATACACATCAAAGGCAACTTAAGACCTGATTATATTTATCTGGAGATGGTATAATAAGCATGCTGGATACTCTCAAGAACTTTACCTATCCTATAGAGAAAAGAGTTTTGACATCCATTAGGAAGTTGCTGTTAGGAACATAATTTCCCACTTCTAGATATGTTACTTGAAACATTAGGTGGGGAAACACTTAGCTATTCTGGAAGTTTAAAATAGTGGTAAATACAAAAAAGACAGTAAAACAGGTTATATCATGAGTGGAAAATAAATAAAAATATAACCTTAGGAAGCCAAGCTATGATGCGTGTCATGTCCCTCTCCTTCCTGCAGCTTTGTTGAAACTGACCATAATTCAGAAGTTAACACAAAGGTAAATATTTCAGAGATAATCAGGTCCTAAGAGTCTTGTGGAAATAAACAGTCAAATCGAGAAGAGACATCGAAACTGGTGCCCCTTGAGGACAAGTGAAGCAGGAGCTCACCTATGTTACCAATGTTACTATGTTACCAGGACAGATAGCGGCCCAGACACATGAAAATACTTCCAGAGATCATAATACAGCATACCCAGAAAAATCCAGCCACAAGACACAAAGCCACAGGAAGTCAGGCTTCATAACCTGTTGCTTACACAGCTAGTTTCATTCTTGATTAACTGAAGCAAAACCATGAAAGGACTACTTTCCAAAATTTATTGTAGTTTTAACACCACTCATTTTCACAAAATTTCAAAACCAGGGACAATAATTTAGGAAAAGAGATTCAGTTACCAGTCAAGATAAACAAACACACCTTACTCTGAGAGCAGCAGGACAATTTCTGCAGTCCTGACAACAGCACTTAAAAGTGAGGAGAAGACAGAATCCTTTCCCCCACACAGCTCAGCACACTCTGCATTGCTCCAAGGTGTCTTTTACAGACCCAGCAGGTACATCTACATTAGCACTTCAGTTTTGATCGGGAGCACGTTTTTGAAGAAAATCTGACCCACCTCACTTACTGTGCTTTGGTTAACAACTCTGAAGTTTCTAAACCCATGACCTGGAGATCTCTCAGATTAACCTACACCAAAACAGCTGATACCCAGTAAGTTTTGGAGTATACTTAGTCCACTGAACCAAACTACAACTAGTCTAAAATAAAGCCCCATGAAGTACACACACTGTGGACACTGCTTCACTCTGCAATCTTCTTCAATTGCAGCATACTGCTTGCTAATGCAAATACTATCAATGTGGCAGATACTGCCCATTCATTTAAGAGATTCTGGATCAGCAGTAACTAAACCCACAGACTTAAGCTGTTAACATGTACCTCACCAGCCCTAAAAAGGAGTGCTGCCCTGTGAATTTGAGCATGCCTTTTCCTGAAGTAACTATAGCAGCATCTCACCACTTATCCACTTTTGCTTCTACCCCTTTACAATTAGGAGTATCAAAAAGTGGGATACATCTAAGAGAGTTCTCTGAAAAAAGCAAAAGAACCTCCAAGATCCACACACTTCGTGTATCACCTACATCTACTGTTTTAGAAAACTTTTTAAATAACACTGAAAACAAAACCCAATGACACACATCAATGGCTCCACTGTAGCTGGTGATAGGAAAGGAAGAGCAGCATGTGCTCGATAATGCTTTATATTACTTGCACATCAGCTTAACCAACAAAGCTGCCCAGATAAGAGGTTTTTTTGTTTTTGAATAAGCTGACCAACACAATATTCATTGTTTCAGTTTTCCACTTGAATCAAAATACCAGTTCTTTACAAATAGTTTCAACATTTGAGATTTGTTCTCTCCAGTCACCAATTTTTCTTTTGCTATACAGAATTTTAAATGCAAGATCATGAGTTTTGAACAAATAATACGTGGCTTTAGCAGGACAGACAAGATGGTGAGAACAGGCCAAAGCAGTACTGTATGAATAAATTACAATAAAGCATTACCTTCTCTAGTCAACAAATCATCATCATCATCATCTTACTTCATTACTTCCAGAATAAAAACAATTAACTCATATACTAACAATGCACAGCCATGTTTGCTCTACATTCAGTAGAAGTCAACTCTCTACACCACGGTGCAGACACAGAAGAAGGATTACTGCAGAAGACATTTTCTGTTAACACGCTACTCCCCTGAAAACTGCAAAGATGCTTTCTTTTGGGACTTCACTGGAAGCTTGTGGTCATTGACTTGTCATTATTATACAGGCTAAAGAGCCATCTTAAGCTTTCCAGTGGCCCAGTCTGAAACATCTTTAAGTGAACTGGCTGTTTTTCTGAGCTGAATTCTTGTAATCTCTTGTGAAAATACACTTAAGCATCTAACTGTACTATTTCTTAAAAAGAAAACTCAATGAAAAAGTTATTTACCATCAAAGATGCAGAGAACCTACAGCATGAGATAGTAATGTAGTAACATCAAAAAGTGATGCATCAAAGTAACATCAATGAGAAACTAATGGTGCATGGAGAAGGGGAGAAGAAAACAAAAAACAAAGAGAAAGTAATGGGCAACTTATTTTCCCTAGCAGAACAATACCTAGGCCTGAATAATTTCTTCCTAAGTTGTAAGAAAGGCCATTGTCCACTGAGAAATGGGGTAGTCCCTTCCACAATTTTCTACATTAAAACACTACTGTGCTTTCTCTCCCAATCCAAGTTTTACTAAGAGCTACACTCATTGGCAATCCTTACGCTTCATCATGCCAATAATGTCTCAAGAAGTGGAGATGGGCCGAACTGCTCATCTCAAACTCAGATGAGCTGTACCAGCTCAGTTCTCTCTTACCATCCTGTGCAAAGCTTTTCAGATCAGTTTTCTTTTGGAGTGTCACTCATCAACTCCTCAGAATTTTTATTTGGCTTTAGCACATGATACAGCTATAAATCTGTATAAGATTTATTTGCTGAATTGTAAACAGCTTGACAAAAGTCTCCCTTGCTAGATATCTCCCCAAGACTGAAAGACATCAGCCAAATAGCTGAGCTGTCTGTTAAAGAAAAACAGTTTTTATTATCTTTTTGGAAACTCAGCATCCTTGTTCTTGTATCAGGGACATATCTTTCACTGTCCATGCAAACAATTTCTCTTTTCTGGGTTTTTATAGTCTGATATTATTTGAATTTCTGTGGGATTTTTTTTTTTGTAAGTTAAGAACCTGCAATGACTTGTCCAAATTTTGAAATTAAATTCCCTGCAGATTCCAGGATACTGGCTATGTTGAAGACTAGAACTAAACCAGACCTCTCTTGAAGTTTCATAAAACATTTATCCAGCATTCACGCTGCTAACAGTGAGAAGGACGAAGCCACAGTTCACATCTAGTACATCTATAAGCCAAATCTTGAAGGTAACCAATCACAAAAAACTAAGCTCAGAATGAAAATAAGTGACAAAAGGGGAAGGAGTCAAGATACAAATATGTTTAACAGTTTTCCAAATAAATCATCGCTGTTATTCTCCAACTTACTGAGAAGACCAACATTCAGATCAAATCACTTGGGTTGCTAAAAGGCCCAAGATCTGAAGGATGCTTCTTCATTTTCACAGAGAAATTAAGAGAAACACTAGTACAGCACTAAGTTCAAAGAGATGAGAAAACTTGCCAGACAAGGTGACAAGAATTTTTTTTTAAAAAACCCAAATAAAGTAGAGCATACTTGATACAATTAAGGTGGTAGGCAGAAAGAATCAGTATCAGAGGATTATGTCCCTGCTCACTGCATGGGGGTTGGACTAGAAGACCTTTAAAGATCCCTTCCAACCCAACACATTCTATGATTCTGCAATTTTATAGAAAACCCATCTACAGACACAAATATTTGCATGATCTGTTACAGTAATCACTCTCCACGATTCACACATGGAGTCTAGAGCTTGAATTCTTCAACCAAGGCCTTCCCATTCACTTAGAAGAGACTGTGCTTGCAAAAACCAATGGTTAGCTGCTATCTTCTCGTGCTGACTGGAAAAGGACGGCTTTTTACCACTTACTAAGCTACAACAGTAGGCCTAAGTGGCAGATTTAAGCATTCCTACTGGACTGATGATTCAAGACACTATCAAATGATCATTTTCCATTTTCAGAGATTTTCTGAAAACAAAACTAACAAAACCCACACCAACAGCAACCACCTCCCCCTTACCCACCCCACCCCCCCCACACACAGCCCCAGGAACACTATGGTATCATTTAGCTAGGTGTGCTGCAGCTTGCTTCATTCTAGGATGGACAGTACTCTCTGAACATTGTTCTATGTACAAGCCCATCCCTTACTGCAGTCTAAATAAACCCTGCTCCAAAGAGTGATATTCATTATTACAAAACAAATACTTTACAGATACAGACTTATAGATTCAATATTGAGTGGATTTTTACTGCCTTTCTCTTTTTGTAATATGGAGGCAACGCATTCATGTAAGAAATACTCACTACTTTCAATTGCCCACTCCGAGAGTGGTAGTTCTTTACACTATGCACCCTAAAAGACTACATTCAACACACAGATTTCACAGGCTTTAATTTCAACTGTGATGGGTTTATATTTTTGCAAGACAGGGCCTCAAGTTTAATAAGTCAGAAGCACACATGAATGATCACCATTGGAAAAGTTTAAGTGAACAATGATAATTCCACACCAAAGACAAGAAGGGAACTGGATTATCCAGGATAACTGGTATGAGATTACTCTTGTATTTCCTTATGTCCTTACCTCACTGACCACCTCAGGGCTACTGCAAGAGAAGAAAAATGGGTTCTACGCACTCTATATATAGCCCTCTGCATATGACATGAATTCTGTTTCCCTCATTTTGACGTTACGTGCCTTAACTAAACCAAATATCCTATATAACAACCTCCACTGAGTATCTGTGTATCTAAACATGGATTTTTCACAGATCTCTCTGGCCCTCAAAATTTTTATGCACTAGCCCTCTTTCAAACTCAAGCATACGTTTAGTACAGAAGACTTTGTATCTTCTGGACACATGCACTCAGTTGAGGTATTAAGGCATATATAACACAAGAAGCATAGATACATTCAAGCCCCTGAGCCTGCACATACATTGGGCTTGTCTACTCCACATTAAGTGCTTGTAGTCAGCTGATCTGTTTGTTCCACTGGGTAAATTGTCCATCAGCTTTAAGAGTAACTTTTGCTGAAACTAGCACTCATAATGACAGAACAGAATAAACAAAAAAAAGCACCTTTAATATAAACCTTTTGACTATTCTGTAGCATCCTTTTATCTGATAATATTCGTAACAGTCACAAATTGCCTCATCTTCACTCTCTTTAGTTGCCACTGACTGTCACAACTACGAAATACTTCTCTCCATACCAAGAGGGGCAAAGAATCTCTGCAGCCTTGCACTTGCTCACAACACACCTGGGACCCCAGCCCCAGTTCATCATCCCTCCCCCACATCATTACAGCTTTTCACACGCTCAGCCAAAAAAGCCTGCCTCCTCTCTCCACACACAGAATAGAGTTCCCACTAACTCAGCAATACAAAAACTCCAGTTTCCCTTTTGCACAAATACCACTCCCCTGATACACACATGTATACATAGCCTAACATAATCTTCACCCTGTATATGCACAATCCCCATAAACTTATCCTACCCTGTCCCCCTTCTCAAATGTACACAAACCTTTCCAAGATTCCACATTCATTTCTACTTCTAAATACCCATTCAAGCCCCTTCACTTTCTAATAATCTGTAGCAACCCCTGAAAATTTACCCACAAGAAGAGTGCGCTGACGCCCTTATAGACAGAAACTTACGTTGCCTGACACCTGTCACAAATAGATGTTCTACAGTTCCCCAGGTCATGCATAGACTTTTCTCCAAACAGCACTAGCATGACCCCAACAAATGGCATTTGCTACATGTTTTCCAATTTGTATCACATGGCTCAAACAACAAATATTCAGCTTTTCTATTTCATCACAGGGGAGACACCAATTCACAGCTCCTCTCATGTGCCCAGGATACAGACCATGTCTGCTGCCCTACGCATCTCAATACACAAGAAACAGGGCTCACACAGCTGCTGACAGCCAGACACCTCTCTCAACTCTGTGAGGACCAGACAAACCAACATAGGCAGTAAGAACATGCATGCCTTTCTCTCCACATACCATCTCACAGTACACACGAAGGTCTCACACATTAAGTCTAACCACATTGGCCACCAAAGAAAACAAGTTCAGAGCCTTGTAGCAACCTGTTACCTCAGTGTCTGTGAGTTGTACATAGGCTTACCACTCAAAGCCTCCCTTCTCCACAACACTTAGAACCAAACCAACTTATCACCTGTCTTCTCACAACACACACAAGATTGTTTACCTATCAGTCCTAAATTCATACACCTTCATGTACCACTATTGCTAAATACATGTGGTTTCACACACCATACGCATTCCCATGATAGAAACATGCCCCTCAACCTACCACAGTACACAAAACACCACACATACAGATTTTTCCACCTGCCTTCAGTCCATAAAAATTACTCCCTCCCTTCAAATAGCTACAAGTTACAGTAAAAATGCATCGACGTTTATATCCACTGGGTTCATGGAGCCAGCAAGCTCCAGGGTACAGGAGAGAGCTGCCTTCAACTCCTCTCTCCTTTTCCCTTCCACGCTAAAGGCGCCCAGGCGCTACCCATTTGCCTCTGACTTCACCCCCTCCGCACACCACCAGCTCGTCACCAGCACCCAGGCCTCACGACAGCTTCTCCCTTCAACATCAGGGCCGTACCCGCAGCTCGCCACCTCCCACCACCCCACCCCGTCGGTAAACACCGGGCCCC